>NW_020664483.1:20256121-20305526 GCF_002925995.2 Terrapene triunguis
ATAATATAATATAATATAATATAATATAATATAATATAATATAATATCCTCCCCTATATTTTAAATGCTCCTGTGTCCCTTTTTGCCTCTTTCCCCTTCATGGTATCTGAGTCTCTGACCCATAATCCATATCCATCAGAACGCTGTGTATCAGACATCCAAAAATGTTAGCCTTATTCTTTACTCAAGTGAAACTCCCATTTACTTCAGATACAAACTCACATTTGTAGGAATCGGGTAGTGAATGACGATAAGTGACTGAAATCTAGAGACCAGTAAATTAAAATATCCACTTGGTAGACATATGAAGTATAGTTGTGCAATTCTTAGCAACAACGTAGCCCCATGGAGAGCAATTTCATTGACACTAATGACTTTGGACAAGATGGCTGTAACACTTCACAATTAAGACCGTGTAAAACCCCGGACCAGAGCTCTGGCAATTAAACAAGACAGGAAAGGACATGGTCACATCATTTGCAGTTGAGATTCTGAAAGCACATGCTACACACATTGACTTCCTGTGAATGTGAAAAGTAAAAATTAATTTTAGAACTTACACACATCTATATTATAAGTGCCTCATTTTTCTGACAGCAATGTCTCAGGAAAAGCCAGTGGCCCAGAAGTAGCCCAGAACCAAAAGTTAAAATGTCCTAAAAATTCCCAAATTCTGCCAGCTTCTTCCTTCCTAACTCCTCAAACTTAATGAATCAAAGGGCTGGTGGGCTTGATCACACCATTTCCCTTATTATGTCAGTGACACTCATGCAGTTAGGGGACAGAAATAATACCTTGTGACCTAATGTGACCAATCTCACATTAGGTCACAACATATGGTGAATATACACAGCAAACACAATTCACAAACAATCCATAGTCTGAAATGTGTTTTAGTGGAACATTGATCTACTAATTTCATGTGACACACACATTTGTATAAAGAAAGTCAATTCAAGAACAATTTGCAAAGAAGAAAAAAAGGTGACATTTGTCAAATAATTTGTTCGCTATTGATAGTTGGCTCAGCCCTACTCAAGTACCAGACAGGTCCAGTAACCCAATTGTTTTTGAGAGTAACTTTTTGTTGTACTGGTGGTGATTTTTAAGCTCCGTCCCATTTCTATTACAGGGGCCATTGTTTAGTTTTGATACGGGTGAAGGGTGAATTCAGGTTACATTCTGACATTACAGTGATATTTTCAATAGCAATCAATGACTTGTCTCATGACAAGTTAAGGTTTATGAGGCAGCCTAACAATGTTCTTATATCTCCTGTTCACCTGATTGTACTACCATCCTTAGGAGTCAAACAACTGTAGTGTTATATAAAGGTGCTGTCATAGTTAAGGGGATTATAATGGAGTTTAATAAACCTGGAAGATGAGGCACAGAACCCTAATATTGGAGTGTTATAAAGCTATGGGATGTCTGCAGAGGCTGATATTTGTATCCACATTCATTGACCTCAGAGAAGTAATATAAACAGAAGAGATAGAGGTCAAAAAGCTCACCTTCTCAGTTGCTGCAGATCTCCATGGAACTGAGCAAGTCTGTACACAGTGCATTGAAATGTCACTGTATCAATTCTGTCCTCACGAAGACCTCTGCTTATTTGGCCATGGTTGCTTTTTAATGCCAGTGAAGACATTGTGACTGCATTGCTTTACTATAGGGATAACACCAGGGTAAGTATTTCAACTATTACTCATGTGGCATCATCCAAAAGGGAGTTTTGAACCTCTGACATTACAAACAGATTTGTTGTTAAAGGGGGCCATCTACCTTATTGTGTGTATATAGCATCTGGGATAAAGTGGATAAGACACCATTTTGCAACTCAGACTTTCATGGCACCTCCTGGTTGGTGGGCTGTGCTGCACATAGAACACCAAACTGTGCCTTTCTCCAACATGGGTGAGTTGGAGAGGTAAGGATGCAAGGAGCCCTTTCTTCCACCTCCCACACCTTTCATGCCCCAGGATGGGGCCAGATCTCTGTGTTTTGAGAGAGCTGACAGAGTGATCCCACCTACCATCCCCAGGAATGCAAGCCACTTCAAAGGAGTCTGGGAGAAGGTAGCCCATGGAGCAGTGTGGCACGGTTAAGAGAGCAGGTTGCACCATCCAAAGGGACAGTGCAGCCTGCTCATTGTGCCTGTGCCACCCCCAAATGTGGGCCATGTTGTAAATGACACAATCTGGTTCACCGTTGTTTCTGGAACATAAGTGCCTCCAGCTCAAGCTACCTTAGCTCAGGGAAGAGATGGCCCAAACAGAAATTGTTTTAAAAATAAATAAATAAATAAACCCCCCACAGAACATGATTTATAATAAGTTACAGGAACAATTTATTCTGTCTCTCCATGGATTAGAGAGGTAGTACTTGGGAGCAGCTTGTTAAACAGAAGTGCTTGGCCCTTGGCCTTGCACTGCTGTTTAATGATCCACTCTTCATGTGCCACCTCTCTAATCTGCAGAGAGATAGGTACAAATTGTATCTATAATGTTATATTACTTAACAGTATAATGTATTATAAATCATAAAATTGCATCCCTGCCTTGTAATTGGTGAAATGTGTTGCATGAGAAATCCCCTAATACAATATAGAGTGGTTGCTCTTATGCATAACTACCTCTCTGGATCAAACCAATTCAGTCCAGAAGTGGTGAGGGGAGAGTTAGAGATTTTTTAATTTAAAAAAGCAAAAATATGACTTAGAATGGCTTTATAGGCCCCTCATTGGCTTTATAGGCCCCTGGCCTCAAACTGCTGTTTAATAATCTACTACTTGCTTGGAACTTCTCTCTCTCTCTGCAGCAGGAATTGATCTCTGACATATTTAGCATATACCTAAGATGACATGCTCAATATACGTATACAACACACACCCGTAACACACCAATGCATATTTGTGTGTGTAGCTCTACATATCTATTTCTCTCTCTCTCTCTCTCTCTCTCTCCCACATCATACACACACAGATGCATAGCATAGATATATCTATATATCATTCTCTGAGCCACACAGCACAGATATAAAGCTTACTTTTCCTGCAGTGATATCACAACTTTCCCAAATAGACAAACACTGTTGAAGGCTATCTTCATCTGTCATAGAAAAACCTGCTGGAGAGCCAAGTTAGCCAAGTTGGTCCTGAAACTGCAAAGATTCTTCTGCATCATGTACCCTGTATCCTGTATTGTTTTATTGTATTTTAGTTACATATGGGTAATAATTTGTTGTATGGTTGTAATGGATGTCCAGAGCACATGGATATATTTTTAGTATTTGCATAACTCCAAATAACATTTGAACTGAAAGCAGGTTTTTATAATGGAAAATGTTAGGCATCCTTCATAATAGGAGGTGCCACCAGTCCCATCTATAATAGTGGAGAGAACATGGTTTTGAAATGTGTGGAGTAGACATGGAGTTTGACCCTCCTAAACCATGGATGGCTCAAGATTTGCAAGGAATCCCCACCCCCTGCCACCGCCGTTCACCCCAGCTCTCGGGTCCTCTGCATCTGGAGTCTTGTTGTTAATGTCTCCTCACCTGAAGTTTTCCTTGTACACAGGACTCTGTTAGGGTAATAATGCTGACAGGTTCAGCATTCATTCTGACTGGTCTTTATATATTTTCAGGAGGTGGGTAGGGTGAAAGAAACTCTTCCCCATCTCCCTGCCCAGAGACATCCACCCGAGATTTGGGATTGTTACTGTTATTTATTTTTTGAATACAGTAACACCTAAAAACCCCAAGTAGGGTTAGAGCTTCATTGTGCTAGATACTGAACAAACACATAGTAAGAGACCATCCCTGCCCAAAAAAGAGCTTACAATCTAAACAGACAAGACAAACATGGAGGGAAAGTGACACAGAAGGTCAGTGACCAAGTGTGGAAGAGAAGCCATATCTTCTGTCCCTCAGGCCACTGTCCCTATCCACTGGAAAACACTGCCTCCCATGTATAGTTCATGCTACAGATGGGGGCTACCATAAAAATGTGTAATGGAACTTTCTGCTTGAAGGATGGAGGGAAGATGTCTTAGATCTGATGTCAGCTGACATTTGTCTCTCTGTCCGTCTAAGGGCTTTTTATGGTACTTCTCACCATGGTATCTAAGCACTGCTACCTCTGCAAAGTAATTCTCCCTAGTGACAAATATTAGACATAAAATGTGACATTCCTAAATCACTCTGAGTTAGCAACAGAGGAATTCTCACATTGGAACAAACCAATGGTCCATCTAAGCGAGTACTTTGTCCCCAACAGTGGCCAGTGATAGCCACTGCTTCAGGGGAAGGCTTAAAACTGCCATAATGATCAAAACTGTGCAATGCTATATCAATGCGGGAAATTTCTTCCTGACCCCAGCTGGTAATCTCGCCATGCCCTGAAGCATAAAGGTTGATAACCCATGTAATTTT
Organism: Terrapene triunguis; assembly: GCF_002925995.2. Taxonomy (NCBI): domain Eukaryota; kingdom Metazoa; phylum Chordata; order Testudines; family Emydidae; genus Terrapene; species Terrapene triunguis. Next base: position 20,260,556 of record NW_020664483.1, read on the forward strand.
ATCATAGCAAGTGTAACTATAGATGCTCGTCTTATCCATATATCTGTCTATTTTTGTAACTTACTGAGCTATTTGCCTCAATAAAAGCCTATGGCAGTGAAACATACAATTTAAAAAAAAAATCTCATATGTGGTATTAAAAAGGTACAGGATAAAGAATGTCTTTTGACACTAGAGGGGAAGACTTCTCAAGAAAGCTGGTGGAAAATCACAGGCATAGGAAAAGTAGTTGATTCCATGATTTTAGGCTTTACTTGCAGTATTTGCTCTTGGTTTGGAATCAGTGGGCCATATTTTGCACCCATTGAAATTAATGGGCTCTAAAGGGTAGGCATATCTTTCCCACCCTCTTCATTGTGTGTTCCATTCAGAACACCTTTATTGTTCCCCTCACATAGCCTGTGTAAGGGGGTAGCTGGTGCACCCTTTTTCTCCTCCTGTGTGCTGGAAAGGGTGTGTATGTCGGGGAGTGGGGAATACTCTCATATCTGCTCACGTATTCAGAAGTCAGACTTAAAGAACAGGGAGTGGTCTAATGGCACTCAGCTCTGTTTCATGTTAGTGATGAAATGCCATATCCTGTCTTTTCACCGCAAAAGTCTCCCGCTGGCTTTGGGGGACCCTGCGCTTCAGGGGGATTTGGGGTCAAGGGTGGCCTGAGGGGCTAGCGGGGGGCCTGGTGCAGGCAGTAGCAAGTGACCCGGCCCCAGCCCACCCCACTCCGCCCCACTGGCATCGCTCAGGTGAGGGGGCGGAAGCTGGAAAGAGGCAGGGCGGGGACTTATAGTCCAGCTTTCTATCCACCTTATAGTCCAACTATTAGGTGGATAGACTAAGGTGGACTATAAGGTGGATAGAAAGATGGCTAGATTGTCGGGCTCAATGGGTAGTGATCAATGGCTCCATGTCTAGTTGGCAGCCGGTATCAAGCGGAGTGCACCAAGGGTCGGTCCTGGGGCCGGTTTTGTTCAATATCTTCATTAATAATCTGGAGGATGGCGTGGACTGCACTCTCAGCAAGTTTGCAGATGACACTAAACTGGGAGGAGTGGTGGATATGCTGGAGGGTAGGGATAGGATACAGCGGGATCTAGACAAAATTAGAGGATTGGGGCAAAAGAAACCTGATGAGGTTCAACAAGGACAAGTGCAGAGTAGGGGCATTGCCAGCAGATCGAGGGACGTGATCATTCCCCTCTATTTGACATTGGTGAGGCATCATCTGGAGTACTGTGTCCAGTTTTGGGCCCCACACTACAAGAAGGATGTGGAAAAATTGGAAAGAGTCCAGTGGAGGGCAACAAAAATGATTAGGTGGCTGGAACACATGAGTTATGAGGAGAGGCTGAGGGAACTGGGATTGTTTAGTCTGCAGAAGAAAAGAATGAGGGGGGATTTGATAGCTGCTTTCAACTACCTGAAAGGGGGTTCCAAAGAGGATGGATCTAGACTGTTCTCAGTGGTACCAGATGACAGAACAAGGAGTAATGGTCTCAAGTTGCAGTGGGGGAAGTTTAGGTTGGATATTAGGAAAAACTTTTTCACTAGGAGGGTGGTGAAGCACTGGAATGGGTTACCTAGGGAGGTGATGGAATCTCCTTACTTAGAGGTTTTTAAGGTCAGGCTTGACAAAGCCCTGGCTGGGATGATTTAGTTGGGGATTGGTCCTGGTTTGAGCAGGGGATTTGACTAGATGACCTCCTGCGGTCCCTTCCAAACCTGATATTCTGTGATTCGATTCTATGATTCTATGAGTTGGGGGAAGGGGTGGAGTGGGGGCGGGGCGGAGCGGAGCGGGGCAGGCTGGGGCCGGGTCGCTCGCTGCTGCCGGTGGCAGGCCCCCCACTAACCCCACAGGCCAACTTGGAACCCACGTTCCCCTGAAGCGTGGGGCCCAGGGTGGTTGCCCCAGTCCGTCCTATGGATGGGATGGCTCTGATTAAATATAAATATAAGCTCAAACATTGGTGGAGCTGGGCCCACATTCCTGAATATTGGTGGAGCACCACGCCGCCTATGCTCTCACTATCACCAAAAGCTATGGTACTGTCTTCTAAAGTATCTATCAAAAGAAGTTCAGTTAAGTATCCAGAAGTTCAGATACTTATTTGAACTGTTCTAAGCCATTTTGGTCTAGAAATCTAGATGTAAATCTTGTACAGTCAGACTTTCTCCCTGGATTTTCTGGCTTAATCTTGGCTAGGCCGTAAATATTGAGAAAAAATCCTTTATTGTGGTATTTCTAGACTTCCGCTTTCAGTATTTTGCCAAAACAAGAAGTATGATTTCTTTTTTTTTTATTTTAAATTTGCCAAACTCTCCTGGACCTCATAGAACAGGGGTGGGCAAACTTTTTGGCCTGAGGGCCGCACCGGGTTTCGTAAATTGTATGGAGGGCCAGTTAGGGGAGGGGGTCGTGGCCCCCCCGGGACTCCTGCCCCATCCAACCCCTCCTCTCATTCCTGACGGCCCTCCCCGGGACACCTGCCCCATCCAACCACCCCTTCTCCCTGTCCCTTGACTGCCCCCGGAACCCCTGCCTCTGACTTCCCCCTGCCACCCCATTCAACTCCCCCTCCTTCCTGACTGCTCCCCCGGGATCCTTGCCCCCATTCAACCCCCTGTTCTCCCTCCAACCACCCCAACCCCATCCACTCCCCTGCCTCTTGACCACCACCCCGAACTCCCCTGCCTTCTATCCAACCCCTCCTGCTCCCTGCCCCCTTATCGCGCTGCCGGGAGCACTGGGAGCCAGCCACGCCGCCGCCACCGCCACTATGCAGCACAGAGCACCGGGTCAGGCCGGGCTCTGCAGCTGCGCTGCCCCAGGAGCTCACAGCCCTGCCACTCAGAGCATTGCACCCGCAGTGGAGCAAGCGAGCTGAGGCTGCTGGGGAGGGTGGACAGCAGGGGAGGGGCCGGGGGCTAGCCTCCAGGGCCAGGAGCTTGGGGGCCGGGCAGGACAGTCCCGCGGACCGGATGTGGCCCACGGGCCATAGTTTGTCCACCTCTGGTTTAGAAGATTCGTCATCACTTTGATTTGAGTGTTGAGCAAAGGAACAAGTTGGTTCTCATTTTAACTGAATTGGTCTGCTTGTTCCTTACAATATCTCAATGTGTTAATAAAAGTAAGCAGAAGTTAAGGCCCTGATTTTGCTCTCCTTTTGAACCTACGATTCCTAGTGAAGTCTTGGGAAGCAAGACGTTGTTAAGAGAGAAAGGATGGTCTTGTGTGATCTTGGGCAAGTCACGTAATCTCTCTGTGGCTCATTTCCCCAACAGTAAAATGTGGATAATAACATTTCCTTTCTCTACCTCTATTGTAAATTCTTTGGGCAGGGTCTATCTTTTACCATGTGTAGGTACAGCACCTAGCACAATGAGGCACTATGCTTAGTTGAGGCCTGTGAGCAGTACTGTAATACAAATTATAATGCTCCTATGAGAGCTTATTTTATTTGTAAATAATTTGTAACATACATTTTAGTGTTCATACTTCCATTTTACAACTGACACATTCATATTTAATTTTAATCTGTATTAAAGTGAGGGAAGTAAATTTCCAAAAACAATGCCAGCTCCTGCTTTTCAGTCTCAAAATGCCAATTTCTGCTGGGTTGTTTGTTTTGTTTTGTTTTTTAAATTTATTTCCACAAGATGAAAAAGGTACCCTCAAAATTAACAGCAAAATGTATTTTTTCCTGTCATGGTTCACCCAGAAAACCTAACAGAATGTGGTCAAGACACTTTTCAGAGTAATTGAGTAAGATTTTTTTAAAATCATTTTAAATCAGGATTGTTTATATTGGAAGTGAGTTACCAGAATTTCTGTCCTGATTAAATCTGTGTTCATCATTGGATATGCAAACTGATTTGTTATTGTAAAATTGTTCCTAGCCTGCTCTGGCTGACCAGTATTACCTGCGCCCACAGGACGGATCCTAGGGAGAGGAAAAAGTCCATCAATGTCTCCTCACAGAATGCCCCCAAATAATTTTGTCAGGCTGTGGTAAGTGCCTACAGTTCCACCCCCAAGCTGTGTGAATCCCAAAAGAACTGCCAGAGAGACAAGGACCCTCTCTGTGCTAGATCTGGGCCTCCCCGACATCCTTAATTTTCTGGTTCCATTGAAACTCTGCTACCAGTGGCTACCTCCAAGACACTCCTTAAAGCCCTGAGTCAGCTAAGCACTTAAGCACATCCTTATTCAGCAAAGCATTGAAATGCATACCTAACCTTAAGCATGTTCTTAATTCACAGCAAAGAAAATGGGACTAAAGCAGGTGCTTAAAGTTAAGCACGTGCTTAAGTATTTCATTGAATTTGAGCCTAAAGGAGGGATCCCTAGTGCAGAGAAGCTCTGGATAAAAAAGTAATATAATCTGAGCTTCATTGACTGGAATGGGACTACTCACATACTTAAACTTAGGCACGGCAGGTAGGATTTTTAAAAGAAGCTAAGGCCCAGATCTTCAAAGGTGTTTATGTACCTAACTCCCATTTTATTTCAATAGGCACTTGGATACCTTTGAGGATCTGTGCCTAAGTGACTTGGGATCATAAGTGATTCATCAGTGGATCTCTTGCTCCTAAATCACTTAATCACTTTGGATTTTGGGTGGGATTTTCAAGTTTCTTGCTGTTTCAACAGGTAAATGTAGAAAAACTGAATTCCTTGAGGTTTTTCCCTAACTGAAGACTCATGCTACAGTTTACAGTGACTGTCTTTTCTATATAATAAATATCTCAACCTCTTTTCCTGTAAACCAAAGCAGAGAAGTAGTGAGCCCCATAAAGAGGAATTATATGATGTACAGCAACAAAAGAATGGGCATAATTAGAATTCACTGAGAAAAGAGCATTTTGCTAATCAGTATCATATAATACATTTGTAAAAATAACTGCCTAACAGGTGAAAAACCTATATTTCTGACAGCCTGCACTTTAGTCTTAAATCAATCTAACAGAATAGTTTTTTTTTACTGCTTTAAACAAACTTGCTTCACCTTTTTATAAACTGTACCCTGATGAGCAGTAGGACTGCTTTACTTGCCTACTTTTCTCTGCATTAAGGCAATATTTTGAGGGTGATGTAAAGCAGATTCATTATGTGGAATGTTTTTATATGCATATCTGTACGAAAATAGGTTTTAATGATTTTGAGAATTAAAGGTGTGGTCAGAAACATTTTAATATGGTATGAAATATTTGCACTGAACACAGTTTTTTTCTGATCTGCCAAGTCCTCTGCAAGGCATGCTATTTTAACCTGGTACAGAGTGCACAACAGCAATAAATCCTGGAGCAGATTACGCAATTTCCCCCATAGTAGTCGTCTATTGGCGTTTCAAATAACCCAGGGTAGCCTTAAACATTTGGATATTCCAGACTATATCCCCTCTGTATGTAGAAAGTTGATGGCAGGGCGGCATCCTGCACTCTGACTCCTTGTAAAAGTTTAAATTGCTGCCCTGCTGGGTTGAGTGAATGCTAATTATTTTGCCTCTTACAATATATCCAGACTACTTATTAAAAAACAAAACAAAGCAAAAAACAAAACAAAACAAAACAAAAACCAGTAACAACAACAACAACAACAAAAACCCAACCCTGAAGACACTGCTTTTGCATGCCAGATATATTGCATTCAACAAACTAAATGCAATATTAGGTATTTTTTGTGCGTGTACTACTAATGCAATTCTTAATTTGATTTTATAGACGTTTTTATTGTAGTTTTACCTTACTTGTGTAAAAATTCCTGGCATCTCCAAGAAAAGCTCACTTTACTATAGCATTCCAGGATAGCTGCAATGCACAAAATCTTGTGTATTTCTCTTAGCACTGGATAACATGTCACCAAAACCAAAGATTGTCTCAGGATTGTGGCTCTAAGTATATCTAAAATGAACTGAGCTGCTTACAATAAATTAGGAGGATTTACCACTGTACCCATATCAGGATGGACTTTTGTATTGCAGACAGTTAAAGCAAGAGCTAAGGTGTAAATGATGAAACAACAGACAAAGAGGCTGTATATTTAATTGTGGAAGCTCAAAATCTTTGATGATCGTACTGGAAGTACAGATGCTTTCTAGATAGCCAGAGTCTAATAATTAATAATAGTTCTTTAATAACAATATTAAATACTGTAGAAGTCTACATTCACTTGTGATTGTTTTCTTCCTTTCAGCAATTATGAAACACAATTAGAAAGTCAGAAATTATGGGCTCCTGTCTGTTTAGTTCTATATGGGCCACTCATTATGCTGCTTTTGTAGAACAAAGAGCTGTGGGCAATAGTGACATTTCACAGGGCTCATGCAACACAATATCAGCTTATCCCTCTGCCAGCAGATGAACCGAGCTTGTGAGAAACAATAGCTTAGAAGTAGGGATGGACAAACCACAGTAGGAAAATAAGAACCAGAACAAACTGGCTCCTGACCAAGAGCTCTGTCCACCTCTAGATTTACATCTTTCTCATGCTGGGATACACAGTGTACTTTTTACCCACCATTTTTTTTACCTACGAAAGCTTATGCCCAAATAAATCTGTTAGTCTTTAAGGTGCCACCAGACTCCTCGTTGTTTTTACAGTGTACTGGAATGCATACTTGAGAATGCATCAAAACAAGAAAGAACAAGAATTGGTCTCCATTGAGAGTATGTGTCTATTCTAAAACAGGCTGTATCTGAATACACCATGGCCAGTCTGCAAGGAGGACTTCTCTCTATTTTAAAGTGCAAGAAAGAGTCATAATAGATACAATTTATATACACGATGTGCAGCAGGTTAACGTGAAGAGTAATAATTGGAGCCTACTGAAGGGCCTCTGTTTTTTTTTTATTCTCAGATAAGTACATCCTGCTCCACAATAGGAAAGTACAGTTAGTCCGTCCCTATTAGATGTTCAATCCAAGTTTAGATGAAGGTCTGACTTGGTTCTCACTTTATCCAAAACTGCTTCTCTCATGCTGAGTCTCTTCAGAAGTTCAAAAATATTCAAATAACTTTTAAAAATATGAATTGAAGCCAGTAATTAATCTACAGGAGCAGTGCAGCATAGGAAGCTGCAATGCAAAACTCTCTTTCACACACACAGAAATAAACCACTCCCCATTGTGCCTCAGCTACAGACTGCAGAAGAAATCATCTCTAGGGGTGAGAGGACAGCTCAGTCTGTGTGCCCATTCTGCCCTTGACCTATCAGCTGAGACAGCTAATAGAGTTGCCAACTACTGATGGTTGCAATAGTCTTTACTGTAAAATGAACAAGATCCTGCAGACCCTTTGGCTACAAATCCCCCTATCCAATCTGAGGGATCTAGAAAGTCATGGCATATCTCATCTGTTTTGTTTAAATTGAGTGTCAAATACTTTTCCTGGCAAAGATATCCTTGAAAATGTAAGCTAAAGTCATTAGCACAGGTCACTGGGTTATTCATGGTTTCCCCTTTATGGACACCTAAGATTGGCCTTTGAGAGCCACAGACGTGGATCTTTCTTTTTGATGAGGGATGGCAGAGGAGATACAGGATCATTTTGTGACTATGGGGGTGCTATGCTTGTTTGCATTAAAATGCAGGTTTTGATTCAACTTGATCCATGACCTTTTCCAAGAACATTCATGTGATTGAAATTCTCTAATCCAGATACTCACCAAAAACGCATATTCAGCTTGATTCTTCACATATTCACCCTAAGCAAATGTCGAATTATACTTTTGAATAGAATATTTGCAACTGTCCAATCAAGCAATGCTGTCTAGTTACATAATTCTTCCAATCAGGGAAGAGAAGCCATAATTTGTGGGTGTAGTGGGCCAGATGCACAACCCATTGAAGTCAATGTCTATTGGCTTCAGTGGGCTTTGGATCAGGGCCAGTATGAATTTCCTTTGACCAACACAAGGCCCATGAATTATTTAAATCCCATTTAAGGCCTATTTTGAAGGGATAGGGTTAAATCCAGGCCTCATTGAAGTCAATGGCAAAACTCCCATTGACTTCAATGAGGCCAGGATTTCACCAGCAGAGTTGTTTTGAGATCTTTAAAGTGATGCTAACTCTCTACACAGGGCTGAATTTATTTCATTGTAAACATCTGCAACACAGTTTAAATTACAATTATGCCCAGTGAACTGTCCACAAGCCATTCATACAGGGGAGATTTTTTTTGGAAAGAAATTCCACAAATAACTAATTTTGGTTAATGAACAAATAGGAGAATTTCATAATCAGTTTGGAAGCAGAAAAAGTTCCCCAAATCAACAAATACACGATTCATTATGAAAAATTGGCTCAGTTGTCAAAATGTCACAAGAGAGACTGTTATAGAATATTTAGCTCAACTAGAAGTAGTAAAGGACAAAACAGAGAACTTGTTTGAGAGAGCTTGTTCTTGTGAGAATACTAATCCGGCTTTGCAGATCTAAGGGGTCTAGGCAACCTCAAATCAGGCTGGCATTAGGGCTGGCTGGAAAACCACAATTCCATTTTCCAAAGAATATTTCATTATTTATACAAAATGGAGCAGCTCCAACAGAAGAGCTTGGGAAAGACTGACTCTATATCCTGGTGGTTAGGGCAATCACTTGGTGTGTGGGACCCCAAGTCACCACTCCAGAGTGTGGTAAGCATGAAGCTTTTGGCTATTCTGGGGTGACTCTCTCTCCATGGCCCTGAAAAATATTTTTGTCAAAACTGAAAACTGCAAAACATTTCAATTCTGATAAAATGGCTTTTTATTGATGGAAAAAAGTTTTGTCATAAATGTTTTGACCAGCTCTAGTTGGGACAGTCATCTGTACTTTTCATTGTTAACTGCATTGAACAAAACTTGAGACGTCTCATCGTTATTTTAAAAATCAGCATAATGCTGCATCTTTGATCCTGAATAAAAAGGAGACTGTAATGTTTTTGAGTATATATGAGGCCTGCATTGGGGAAAGGTAGAAATTAAAATCATACCTATATATAATGAAGGCACAACTCTGGTAAGTTAGCTGATTTACTGAAATAGTTCTAAAAGCAAACAGAACTGTGGCATTTGTAGCTCTATGTATAGGGCATGATATGGCTGATCACAAATGTGAAAAGTGCACATCCTCTGGACGTAATGTTAAGAACCATAATGGAAATCATCACACCATGGATCCCCTTGTGGAGCTTATGAAAGGTCACCCAATCACTTTTTACCATCTGATGATCCAGTCGTGCACCACACCAAATACCAACCTAGCAGTCTGTTTGGGGATGCCTTGTCCTCAACAAGCAAACACATAAAGATGCCCTTAGGTACCACTCTGCATAGAAATTGTACAGGTACTGATTGTAAGCCATGCCTAATTCCGTAACATACCGAGCTCATTTTCCATATTCAGTCAATGGCATGGTAGTATCAGAATTAACAACTCTATTTTAGATTACTCCCTGGATTTATTACTTTATGGAGAAGAAGTTATTTCTGGACCCCCTGCCAACTCTCAATTTCTAGTAAATGAGACTATACTAGTTCTGGGATATGGGATGCTTTATGAAAGAAGAAAAAAACGATGAAGGAAAAATGATTCTGATCTAAAACAGAAATTCAAATAAAGGATTATCAGTGTTGTTTGAGCAGACAGTGCATAAACACAACTTTATATTAGAAAGAAGAGAGACTTGCAACATCCAGGAACTACTTTATGCACAAAATAAAACTAGGCCCATTTCTGCTTATTCAAATACCACCCACAACTTTCTAGGGAAAGAACATATGCAGAGCATATTTGGAAACATTATTAGGAATGCATAAAGTACAGTATTAGTCAATTTTATATGCTCAGTTGCATGAAATCTGTGTGTTTAAAAAATATAATAATTTGCATTTCATGGCTTTTGATAACCTCAAGAGTGCACTTGAAATTCAGCACATGCCCACAGCACCTCCCAGCTCACCCCATTTTTAACTGAAGACCAATGGTTTCTATTAAGGGATCAGGCAGGGACTCTGACAAGCCAGTCAATAACTATGTGAGGTTACTTCATTAATGCTATAATGGCTGATAGAGTGAGAGGCAAAAAACAGGTTCCTGACAGCAGCAAATGAAAATGATAGAGATTCCTGAAGCAATGCGCCTTTCCTTTGTCATTGTCTTTTGCTTGGCTTATTCAAAATGTGGCATTTATGTATTCAGCCTTGATGAATGTTGCAGGCTTTAAGTACTTTTTCCATCTCTAATGCAGTGCCGATTGCACATTGTTCTTTCTTTCTCTCTCTCTTTTTTTCTATAACCTCTGCTGTCAAGGCATTGCGGGCTGAAGGGTTGCAGGCACTGGCTAAATAGCTTTTTTGCTGTAAACGGTGAGGGTGACGGGACAATGTATCATGAGTGCTGGCGGGGTCACACAGCAGAGTGGGTGGTGGAGGCTGGATCCCACAGCTAAATGATACAGGATTCCCCATCCTCTCTTCTTCCTCTCCCCACCCCCCCTTTCGCATAGGAAGCTCTGAGGGAGCCATATGTAAAAGTGAGAGACTCTCAACAGAGTTCTGAACAATGGGCAGGGATGCAGTTGTAGAAGAAAATGCAACTCAGGTAAATCAGAAAGCCGAGTCTCATGACATCTAAAGGCAGCAACATTCTGTCTCGTTCATTATAGTACATATGTTTGTGGTTGGAAGAGTTTGGATGTGTGGACTTGTCAGCTGCAGGTTGGGACTTGCAGAACATTTTGGATGGTTTGCTCTCAGGTTGCACTGTAGGTAATTATAAATAATAGTAGAATAGCATGAAGATCTCATTCAGAAAGGTACTTAAGCACATACTTAATATTAAACGTGTGAGTAGCCAACTCATATATTTAAAGTAAGCTACTTGCTTAAAGACCTTGAAGGATCAAGGCCTAAATCAAGATAACAGAACAGTGCAGACTGCAGATATTCTGCCTTCAAGGAACTAAGCCTTAGAAGGACTTAATGATTTATCTCACCAGTGGTTCTCAATCTCTTCTATACCATGGCCCTGGGACCTCCCTCCCATTTAGCAATAGGGGGCAGGTGGGGTGATCACAACCCTCTGACACCTGTTAGCGACCCCCAGGTTGAAAACCCAGGGTTTATGCAACCACTGCACTGACCCCCTACTGGACTAGCCCTCCTGAGGTGCATTGGATTTATGTCATCCCTCCTTCGCAGAGTCACATGCAGAATATGAAATCAGGGTAATGGCTCTGCGCAATTTAGTTCCTTTAAACAATTTTAAGTGTAGCATATAAATGCTTGAATTACATTTGGAGACATGAAACAAAAACAAAACAGACAGTAAGAATATTGTTTAACTGTTTATTGTACTGCATCTCTAACATGCTATTTTGCCTCATCCCATTTTCCCTATGCCAGACAAACCATTAGGTCACCCTGTGCCTGTAACCTAGCATGTGTTGTGCCCTTTGAGAAGAAGCAGCCGCTATAATTTACTAGTCACATTATTAGGTGGCTTTATCATCCTCCATTCTTTTCATAATACAACACTAAAGTTGATATATACCTCACCAAACTTGTGAAAGTTGCCATGTGATGGATTTCAAAAATACTTCTCATTTATTGTTTCATTCTTTTAATTATTCCTTATTTGTCAGCCCTGATATGTTGAGTATTTTAGTTAAAATAACTTCTCTCCCTTATGGATTCTTTGTGGAATGTAGTAAATACCTTCCCCTTTCACCATTCCCCCACCTTCTCCTTAAAAAAAAAGAAAAGAAAAAAAAACCTTAGAAAGACAATTCTCTACTCTTAATGGAACCAATATGTTGCTAGGGAAGAATATTACAAATTAGTTAAGCCCCTGTTTAACTTCAAGAGGTAGCCTTATTGAAGTCAAGGGGGCTACTCATATGCTTAAAATTAGGCACATGCTTAAGTATCTCATTGGATCAGGGCCTGAGTGACTTAATACCCTAATTATTAGATTAATTTGTGGCATGACAGTGGAAAAAATGAATTTTGTGAACTGGGAAATGGGGTTGCAAGGGAGTGTAAAACTGGGCATGTATGTGTGTATTTTGTGGCTTATTTGGAAGAATTATAAGGGAAAATGTGGGGACATTTTTTGTTTTGGGTTTTTTTTTTTTATAGGTGTGTGTGGAAGAGGCCTCAAAATTACACAGGAAACAAAGATCTTGAGGAATTAAAAAAAAAGCACTAGAAGAGTTGGGAAATTTTTTCCTGTAAACTTTCATGAAAAACATTCCACCTATTTCAACTAATGGTATTTATGGAATACCTGCAGTACAAAGAATGATATTTAATGAAGTTAACGAAGAAAATCAATTAAGAATATTTCACACACCTTCCATGATCTGTCTGGTCTTTCAAGCAAAATTCTATTCAAGCAAACCCAAGAGTAGATAGCAAATATAATACACGCATACCAAAAGTTAGATGATGCACATTTTAAGAAAGAGATGTTAAATGAATGGCATTAATGCATGTGTTGTATATGAATGGGGAACATTTAATGGTATATATATATATATATATATATAAAGCATTTTAAGAATCCTCTGCAAATTAGTCTGCATTTAGTCATTTTTCTTTTAAACAAAACTTAGACAAATTATTGCTAGCAAACTAAATTCTATTTTAGACAAACACATTGTGTCCTGAAAGATCCAGTTTATCATGCCAACAGTCTCATTGGCTGTGATTTGTATATTAAAAAGATTTTAATTGCCCAGGTAAGTGCCTGCACCTGCTAAGACATTGTATATTAGAGCACTTTATTCTAATCTTTTACAATACAGAGCACACTTCACCCATAAAATTATTCTCTACACAATTATAGCTCAGTTTTGCTGAGGTAGAAAGTGCAACTTAACAGTTTGGTTTTACTCATTATTATTAAAATCATGGAAATTAGGATCATTAGGTAGCAGTTGTGTAGTTAACTACTCACTAGCCTGGTCATTTCTTTCCCTTTACACTGCAAACAATGACAGAGATTTAAATGAATTGTTACATTGGCAGTATTCTCAATTCTATTTGGTGTGAAATGTGTTCTAAAACCACAGAAGGTATTTCAGGAACCAGGGAATGCCTTGTGAAGGCTGGGACCTTTGTTACTACAATAGTTACCGAGGCCCAGATTCTGACTTGTGATGTGCCCATATGTAAGTTAAAAAATTCAAGCAGGAAAATCAGAAGTGGAGTTTATATCTAGAATAATTCCTCATTGAAAATCCCCTGTAAGAAACAGCTGGTGAAAAGCAGCTACCAGTTTTATTCACTTTAACTAGACTTGTGAGGTGCAGGCTAGAAAGGGGTGGGGTATTTGAAAAATGTTGCACTAAATGCTGATCAAATTATTCATCAGATTTGGCCATTTTTTCCTATTGAGATTTGTCTGTGATATTACAAATTTATCTGTTCATATTTGTTCATCAATCAATTTTGAACATATTTGTCCCTGTGGGTTTTCACAGAATGTTCATAGCAAATGCAGCTTTCTGTATTTGATATTTATCATTCAATATTCAGCCTATGTGATTGGTCACCTAAGTCACATAGCATGATCCTTGTTCCCTGATTGGTAGACCGAACCTTTATAAAGCAACCTGATGAAATCATCAAGGCATTAAACCTCACAGGTGATAAGCAGACCTAAGGAACTTTAAGACATTTAGAATCTTTTTTTCCCTTTTTTGCAAAAGAAAGAAAGAACACAGTACCTAGCTATGTCTGTGGTCTCCATAGTAGGGAACTGATCCAATGCTTACTAGAAGTTAATAGGAGTTTTCTACTGACTTCTTTAGGCATTGGATTTGGCCCTTAAGGGGATGTCTACACTGCAGCTGGGAATGAGTCTCCCAACACGAATAGACAGACTCACCCTGGTGGTGGATCTTGAGTTAGTGGCTAAAAATAGCAGCGTGGACGTTGTGGCTCAACCTGCACCCGACCTGCTCGCATGGCTAGCTTGAGTCTCTGCCCGAGTGGCAATGTCCACACTGCTAGTTTTAGCAAATTAACTCAAGCCCCACTAGTGTGAGTCTGTCTATCCATTCTGGGAGGCATAGGTGCCGACTCCGTGGGTGCTCCGGGGCTGAAGCACCCACGGGGAAAAATTGGTGGGTGCTCTGCACCCACCAGCAGTTCCCCGCCCTGCCCCCCCCGCCCCAGCTCACCTCTGCCTCCGCCTTTTCCCCTGAGCGCACCACCGAGTCTTGCTTCTCCCCCCTCCCTCCCAGCACTTGTACCGCGAAACAGCTGTTTCATGCGCCAAGCGGTGGGAGGGAGGGGGAGGAGGAGGAACGCGGTGCGCTCGGGGAAGAGGCGGGGCTGGGGTGGGGATTTGGGGAGGGATCCAATAGGGGCAGGGAGGGGGCAGAGTTGGGGCGGGGCCGGGGGCGGGGCCGGGGTGAGCACTCACTGGCACCAAGGAAAGTTGGTGCCTGTGCTGGGAGGCTCAATCTCAGCTGCAGTATAAATGTACCCTGAAAGGCTCCTTTATAGCTTTCTCTCCTCTTCATTCAAAAACCAGGCTCATTCGGTATCTAGCAGATTTTATATTCAATTTTCCCTTGCCATATTCCCATCACATAATTTTTGTATGTGTGTGTGCATGTAAGTCCTGCTTCTCCATTGCCTTGCAGCTTGTGTAGTCATTTATTCCAGTGTGATATGGATGTGAAATGCTACCATTCTGATCCGGCAGCTTTTCACACACGTTTTGCCCAGCTGCTCCCGAGTGTAACAAGTTATGGTTCTTAGGGCAGCATTTACTGGGCCTCATTGCACATGTGCTACATTCTCTAATTGTGTTTTTCTTTTTAAGTGGATAGTTTAATATTTGTGTTGTTTGCTGCATACAGAAAGCCTACAGGATGAACTGTGTGGCTGAGCTTCTCCATTTCATGGATTTTTAGCACTGAAGTTTACTCTCATATTAGTGCACATTTGTGTATTTTAACCTGTTTTTTTTTTTTTTTTAAAGAATATCAGGGTTGGAAGGGACCTCAGAAGTTCTAGTCCAACCCCCTGCTCAAAGCAGGACCAATCCCCAGACAGATTTTTGCCTCAGATCCCTAAATGGCCCCCTCAAGGATTGAACTCACAACCCTGGGTTTAGCAGGCCAATCCCTCCCCCCAGAATAACTGCTAGAGCTGGAGGAGAGTGGATGGTTCTCTAGTCTGGCTGCTGAGACTCCACAAGGGCAAGACCCTGATGTAAGGGTGAAGAATGTGCAGGAGCCATGGGGAAGTGGCCCAGGGAATTATAGCAGTAACACAGTTTATTTAAAGGGACATTGTGGACAGCTGCTACCTATAGGGCCCATGAGCTGGGACCCGGAGTAGAGGGTGGGCCCTGGCCCCAGCCCCTGGGAAAGTGGCCTGGACTTTGAGGCACCCCAAAAGGGGAACTGAACTGTAGTGGCCCAGCTGAAGAGCTGGGGCCAGAAAGACCCTGAGATGTCGAAGACACTGCCTCCAGGGAAGGAGCCTTGGGGCACTGCTCTATTCCGGAGCAGGGACAAACAGAGAGAGACATTATAGAGGGCACTGAGAGAGGCCCTGTTGGACTTGTACCCCCAAAAGGGTTTGCTTTGCTTTTATCTCACAGACAGGCTGTGTATAACTTGGCCAGAGGGCTGAGTCAGCAAAGACCCACCACAAACAGGTAGATAGAGAGTGCAGGCACATGCTTTCAGCCGTGGGGTGCTCACGAGAGGTGAGTGCAACCCTGTTACACTGGTACCAGAAGTGGGGTTTGTTCAGACCGGCCCCTGCAAACAAGGGGACCATGGAAGAACTGATAAGAGCTCTAGATCAGCAGCAGCAGGCTGCAGGATCTGCAAAGCCCCAGAAAGGTGCCCAGCAACAGCACGGCAAAACCCTGGAGGGGCTTCAACAGCAGCAACTCCAGGATCACCAGTCTCAGTCTCAGTCTTGGCAGGGAGCTTGGCAGCCACGACAGCGTCCACCCAGGCCCAGCCACCACAGATGCCACAAAGGAAAGAGTCAGAAGACCCCACTGTGGAGTTGCAAGTACTATGGACAAGTGGGGCAGGTGAGATGAGTTTAACCTGATACAAGCCCTGGTTGTAAGGCCAGACCAGTTGCCTGGAGCACCACCGAGACCAGTGAAAAGCAGGCTGACCAAGATACCTGGCCACGAACGGCTGAGGTCCAGGCTGTAATGAAGGCAGAACAGAGGACCATTGGGACTCAGTTTAGGGCTTGGAAGGCAGCCCCAGAGACAATTTGTTTCCATTGTGGGAAAATGGGCCACATAAGAAGGTATTGCCCTGAGAAAAACTCTAACTCGGGAAGGCAGTACTATCAGAGACCCAGGCCTCCCCATAACTGGCAAACCTGAGCTAGACAAGGAAGCAGGACTGAGGCCCACATGATAGAAATGAGAGAAGATATTAAGGAGTCTTGTCACAGGTTTTAGTCAGAGGGATTTCCAGGCCTGGGAAGTGTCCTGCACGATATCATCGAGTGAGTCAGGAGTCCCATGCATATCACATGGCAAAACCATCGCTTCCCACAGTTTCCTGGCACCTGCTGCTCCATTCCTCCAAGGGCCGCTGTGCTCCTGGACAGAACTGCTCTGCATATCCTCCCAGCCACTTTGCCGCTCCTGCTTTCATGCATAATAGCAGATGAATGGATGGGGAAAATACATAGGCACTGTCCCTTGATAGACCTTGAAATAACAGTCAGGTGACAGGCCAGATGGGGTTGAAAGTTTGAAATGAAAAGATGACAAACATAGGATTTCTGCATCCTCTCAATGCTGTGATTGTGATTAGAAAGTAACTTTCTATAGTTTTTCATAGTTTCACCACTGCTGGCACTGTTGTCAACTCTCATGATTTTGTTACAAGTCTCATGATAATTATTGTTTTCCTTTAAGCCCCAGCTCCTGGAGTCAAGTGGATATGTGATGATTTCAGCCTTCATTCTTAAAGAAAAAATAAGTTTCTAGCCCCTCATGGCTGTGGAGAAAGCTTCATAATGTGACCCCAGTGTACCCTAAAGGCTTGAAAAGCAGAAGGCAAATACAAAGAATACCAAATCTATTATTTTTACATAATCTCATGATTTTAAAGCCAATCTCATGATTTTGGTGAGCCTGATTCATGATTTTTCAACATTTGGGGTTGGCAATACTGGAGAAGTGTTCCCGTAATGGGTCCTCTCCCCAGAAAAGGACATGCGGGGGGGGGGGGGGGATGGGAGAGGGGGGCTGTCTCCTCCTGTGTTAGGCTGCCCTGAGGATTTGGAGATGGAGCAGATGAAGGAGGAGATGGAGCAGATGTTACTTTTCCATGGGGAAAAATCCCCAAACCAAAACTAATTTTTCTTTTGTTAGCTATGAAACATTTTCTCTCTTACTTTTGTTACTGAACATTTCCCTATGTTCTTTGTTGCATATTCTTGTCTTAGTACCAGTCTTGATGTAATAGCCAATGGTAAAGCTTATTTGCCCTGGACTCTTACAAAGACCAACTGCAGAAATATTTTCTAAGTAACAGAGTGGTCAGTCTCATCCTTCCCAGATCTTGGTTTAATCTTCAAAGAATCCTTGCCCCTTTTTATCCATCCCTTTCTCTTTTTCCTGGATTCCGGGGGAGATTTTCGAAGGCATAAATGGGAGTTAGGTGCCCAACTCTCCAACTGCAGTGACCCAAGAAATTTCTTATTTGATACCAAATCTAAATCTGTGCAGGAACAGGAGTTTCCATTTTTCAGGAAAATCCATGAGTTTGGAATTTGTCCTCATTCCAAATTGGAACACAAACAAAAAAATTGGAAATGTCCCAAGAATCAAAATTTTCTAAAACAAATTAGTTTCAAGTCAATCAAAATATTCTTTTTCAGTAAAATCAAAATTGTTCCAGTTTTGACTTTATTTTTATTTTATAGAAGATATAATTTGCAATATAATACAAAATAATTTTGAAATGAATTTTCATTTTGAAAGGAAACATCAAAAGAATGCATTCTAATAAGGTCAAAACAGAATATTGCAACCTTATCGCAACCCTTCATTCAGATTTTTTTTAAATGAAATTTTATCAAAACCAACATGGGACTTAAAAAGTTTCAATTTCTAAGAAACAGGATTTTCTGATGGAAAATGTTCAGTCAGAAATTTTTTGACCAGCTCTAAGCAAAACCCAAAACTTTCCAACTGAAATAATACCTCTACTTTACTCTCTCTGTGTTCCACCTTCAATATTTCATGTGTATTTCAAGCATTTTGTGCATTATATTGTAGTCTACAGTTTACTGTACTTTGTGTAGGTTCTAGTCGCAGCTAAGAAATAAAACAGAACTACAGTATAGTTGTTGGCTCAAATTCATCCCTGGGGTTACTCCATTGCTTCAATGGAGTTACTTCAGGGATGAATCTGACCCACTGTTTTTCTAAGCATTCACTCGGGTTACTTGAGCCTGCACCGTGTGAATGTAAGGCAAATGAATAAATCATTTTATCGCAAAGTTGCTGCACTCTCTGAAGCATATTGCTTTAATTATAACAGTGGTTTTATTATTTTGTGTTTGTAAAGAAGAAAAGAGACTTTCCTTTTATTTATGTATTTTGCTAATTGTTGTTTTCTTCTAGAGATAACCTGTCAATGAATGAAAAGACTCAAATAAGAAAAGAGAGAGAGAAAAGATTTTTTTCTATTACTTTTCCTTGCCTGTAAAATAGAAACAAACCTAGGATTATAAATATAGGTAGAAGACTCTCTTTTAATGTCATTTTTGACCTCTCCCTATTCAGCAACTGAAATGTAGACTTCTGTTGAAATGTTCCATTTCCCTCCCCACTCAACTCTTTAATTAAAAAATATGTGCCAAAAATAGCACACATAAACAGTAAGAATGTGAGTGCTGGAAAGACGTGGAGAACACAGGTACTTGTGGCTTGTAAGAAGAGAGGCTGCTAGATGCCTGGGAAATGCAATGAAAGCACCCTGCATATCAGAACAGGAAGTATGATCCCTGGTATTATATCATGCGGCTAGTCTGGATCATATTTCTATCCAGTGGAGTAACTCTGTTAAAGTCAGAATAAAGTTATCAAGGGACCACATAGTCCAAAGGAGTCAAGGTGATGAACCTAGTACATAACTGTGCACTTGCACCGAGAAGCAGGCAACTATTCAAAAACACTTGATTCTGACAACTACCAAAACGCTTAGAAGTAGCCCAGATCAGCAATTTGCCACCAACTGGAGTTGGTGCCTGGCTATGGCTGCAAGCAGAGCTCTGTCCTTAAGCTGGCATGAGATCACTGGGGGAAAAATATACAAAAGGAACAGTATATATCATACCTGGCCTAAAACTGGTTGCATGTGTAGGGAGTTCCTTTTGGACGGCAGTTTTTCTTGTTATGGGCCAGATTGACTCTTGCTGGCAGAAGGAGATTTAACTTACATTTCCCTGCTCCAACTACCCCATTGTATCCCACTGGGATTCATGCAAAGGAGGGCAGGCATTTCTACTACCACCTGCTCTCTGTTATTGCTTCTCATTGGGAAAGGCAGTTTTAATATGCACCATTGGCTCTATGGGAACCTTGCCAGAAGAGACTGAAGTAGGGAATGCACTAATTCAATGCATTCCGTAACCAGGCCCCATCTTAGCCAGCACAGCCAAGCAGTATCGACTTATCTGCTGGCTTCCCAGAAGGGGGTGCTTTGTACTGCCCCTTAGTGCACTTTCGGATGATGGAGAACCTGTGACTGGGAATCCGTGGGCTGAATCAAATCCAGAATTCTTTCTCTGGTGGGATTGCTTCCTTCCACTGAATTTAGAGGGTGAATGAGAATGGAGGGACCTGCTCTTTAAATATAAGGATGTTCAAAAAGCAGACTAGATAACGAGGAATAGTGTGTGAGTGTATGCTGCACCTATCCAGGCCAGAACAAATTCCTCATCACCTGTACTTCTATCCTCCTGGATGGCCAAACAGGGCATCCCATTCAGGGTATCATCACACCATTAAACAATATCACAGTTATTGAGCTGAAACTCCTTGTGGCTAGAGGTAAGCAGCATTAGTGTCCTAGGCCTAGACAGGCTAGGTGTCCCCTACAGCTGCAAACTGGTATGAAAACTCTCCAAAATGGAGAGACCTTTGGCTATAGACCTCAAAGACACCTGGAGAAGAGATAGCCTAGTGGTAGGAGCACTAACCTAGGTCTTGGGAGACTTGGAAGTCTCTTCTCCACCACAGAGTTCACGTCTGTTGTTGAACAAATCACTTAAATCCAGATTCTCAGAGGTATTTAGTCTCCTAACTCCCACTGATTTCAATGGCAGTTAGGCATCTAAATACCTTTAAGGATCTGGGCCTTTGTCTTTCTATGTTTTAGTTCCTGGTGCGTAAGATGGGGATAATAGCACTGCCTAATCTCACAAGGATGTTGTACACTAAAGATCCCGTGTGGCGGCTCAGATAACATTCTATTTAGGTACAACAGACCAATAGTTGCAGGGAGGTGCTGAAGGAAGCCAGGATCTTCAGGAACACTCAAAGGCAAACCTTCATCACTAGAGATTAGTTTACATTACATTTGCTTGGAAAACATTAAAAAAAATGTTGAGACTAATTCTGACATTCCTAGCCTCAATCTTTTTAGGATTCCCCAGATCAGTGGGGGCCTGTGGCTGTGGGCTATGCAGACTCCCAAAGCCATCGCTCTGGAAAGGCAGAGTTTTCTCAGCCCTTCTCGTTCAGACTGGAATCCTCAATATATTCATCTAGAGTTTTCTAACTATTAATAGATGACAAGTTAATGCCTTGGGAAATCTGCTGTAGAAAATGGGAACTCAAGGCTACTATTATCCCAGGGAATTCTGGATATAAAATTGACCCATCTTTGGTGCCATATAGGGAAAAAATACAGAGTGATCAGATCTTGTTTGAAGAGAGGCAACATGGCATTTGGGGGAATAGAAAAAGATGGCCATCACAGTTAAAGGTAACTGCCTTTGAAAATTCGTTGGTTTTGCCAATTTTGTGTAAATGGGCACTTATACACGCAATTTCCTTAAGTGTCCATTTGCATGCACTAATGCTGGATTTGCACTTGCATCATTTATGAAACCACTTTTGTAAACAGGGCTCCTTGTCTTACCCTGGGAGAAGCTCTCAACATAATTGACTCATACCTGACTGCGTTTTCCATCTTCATACTTATTTTGGCCTCTGCCTGCACAATCCCTCACCTCACAAAAATGGAGAAGCAGACCATTGCAGCTGCTGGGTAATATGAAGCCGCTGGGTAATATGAAGCCTTTCATTCATTTTCAAATTTACAATTGAGTGATCTCTTTTTCTTCTACATACATTAAAGTAAGTAGGGGACAGTAGCATCATTTCTGTGGTGGGCAGTTTTGCTTCAACAGAGGCATGTTTAAAAAAAAAAGGGGAAAAAAGGAATCCTGAACAAATGCTGTTAGCAAAATAAAAGCAGTGATCTATCTATACATCTCTTGCTCTGAATGAGAGCTCAGTATTAGTGTTCTGTCAGTGTGTTCCTTTTTGCTTTCTCTCTGATGGTGCTAGATAAGGAAAAAGGTTGTTACTATATTTTACAATGCCAAAGCAGTATTAAGGTCCTCCCAGTATAAACAGAGAGACACGATCTTTACTCCGAGGAGCTTACAAATTAGTTTCAGACATGACACAAAGATAGGGTAGTGAGACAGTAGAGAATAGTAGAGGAAGAAAGACAGGGATAACCTCAGGAGACATGGTCACTTAGGGATGCTAGTGCATAGTATCCTGGATTAAGTTGTTTTTAAAATACATAAAGTAAATGTTGCCCGTGAAAGTATATGGAGAGATGGAAATGGAAGTATACTATTGCCTTGCATATCTTCCACACTATAATGCCAACCTGGGTTTGCTCCAGTTTTTAGGATCTTTTTCAAATTGCTGAATTACCTTTTCCTTTATTGAATGCCTAAACTAGCCATGGTCAGTTAATAGAAGTTGCTTTTACAGTTGGTAGAGCAGCAGGATCTTATCTAACTAAGGAGTGGAGGAACCGGAATCCACAAACTAATCTGATGTGAATGTTGCAAGACTGCTGGCAGCACACAGAATGTGCTCAGGAAGTTCTTTGAAAAGGAAGTTCCGGATGGTTATGAAACAAGCACTTTGGGCCTGATTCTCATTTACACTCAGGCCTGTCTACATCCCTCTGGCAGCATAAAGGGGCCTTAGATTGTAAAGGGTCTTTAAGTGGATACAAATGAACATTTTAAGGACACTTTAAGCTGCCAGAGTGGTGTAAAGGTAGTGTAAATGAGAATCCAGTTTATTAATGCTTTTAGTATATGAAAAGTTAAATATGTATCCAGATGAGGACTATGAATAGATATGGAAACTGCCCGTATGTATATGATGAGCATAAACGTCAAGGAGCAAGAGGAATTATTTAAGGTGCCTCAAAGAACAGGAATAATTGGATGAAACTGTTTAAAGGAAAGCTTAGGGAGAATACCTGGAAAATGTTGAGTGAAGTCTGTTAGTCTGTGGAATAGTCTCCCAAAGGATATGGAGAAAATGCCATCACTTGAATCAGTTAAAACAAGGCTGTCCAAAATACTCACAAATATAGTAGAGGGAAAATACTTTAGTTGCCAGCAGGCTAGACAAGGTGCCTTAATGGGGTTTTAGAATTATTCAGGGATTATTTGTTTTCATGTTTTATTTTTAAATTGACTGAAACATATTCAGCCAAGTCTCACGAGCCCATGTTAAGTCAGTACTCTCACTGAAGCTGAATAAGGAAGGGCTTTAGGATCTGGCCTGCTGAAAAAAATCTGCATGGGAGAATTTAGGAGAAATTAAACAGAACAATTCCCCCCAAAAATGTCCATTTCCCATAAATTCCCCAGCAGAGGAAACGCTAGGTGTGGTTAATGCTCACTTCCAGTAAACAGCTCCTTAATCCTGATAACAACCCATTTTGAAGGAAACGATTGTCACTACAAACATAATATATGGATGGGCCTCTCTACTAGTAAACAGTGGTGTCTAGCTGTGGAATGCCTCTATTCACAAGGGAATACCTGCCAGTCATGGTATACCCAGCAAGGTTCCCTCCGTTAGGTTCATGGCTTGCCTTCCATGAGTACAATTCACAGCATTATGGGGAGAGAAATAAATTTCTCCAAGACAGTTGATATTTCACACCATGACATTTCATGGTTAATATAGGGAAGTGGATGGTCTCTATATTTTGGCTTTTGAGGAAACATCTTACCAAATAACCTCTTAAGAATGATTGAGTTTCTTTCTTTTTTAAGCACTTAGGGTAATATTCTCCTTTGCTGTGCTGAAGTAAGGTCCTTACTGTTAATGTGCCTACTGGGACAAATCCTTCATTCTTTTGCCAAGCCTCAGAAGCTGGGCTTGGCAAAGGGGGCCCTGAGGTGCTGGGAGATGGAATTCTTCTCCTTTCCATGCCACTACTTGTTGCACTGCTGCATCTTTAGGCCTGCACTAACTAGCCTCTCCAGCATTTGCAATCCCTACACTGTTGGAAATGACTGGTGGAGTCTCTTAATCGTGCATCCTAGGTTCCCTCCATCTCCTCCATTGCCCCACAAGTTGCCCCCCCACACACACACTCCCGCTCGCTTTTTATGGAATCCCAAAATGCTGCCTTTCTCTATCACACCCTGTAGCACAAACCCACAACGGTTCTATTGCATCAAGGGCCTTCAGTGGCCATGAGTGAGGAGACAGTATTTGTCTCAGTGGGTGCTCATAGGCGAGTAACACTTTATTTTTTAAAATATCACCATACGGTGACTACTTCCTTAACCTTATTAACTGGAATAATGTACATAATACCTCTTTGCTGTACAAGACATTTCTCTGTGGACAGTTTGCTAAATAATAAATACATTTCAATTTTGAAAATTCTACAAACAGTTTATCTCTAAAGGCACCAGAGCAATGCTATTATTATTTATACAAAATTCTACTTGTGTTGACGAGGTGCATGACTTCCCCCTTTCCTCGCTCCCCAGCAAAAGACCTATTATTCAAAAAACCGTAGAGAAAGAAAAATATTTTGACAGTGTATACCAGGCATTTGCTGCCCCCTACTGGAGACCCTGATGCCTGGGCACATCTTGCTTGAAGAAGGTATACGTTTGGAAAAAAAGAGCAGTGAGTTCAGACCTCCGATAGTTGCCTAGAGAGGCCACCCAGGATTAGTTACTGCCTGAACCAGCAAGAGTTGGTCCTCCAGTGGCTAAAAGGGCTGGGAGCAGGCAGAAGCCAATTGGGGCACAGTAAGCCAGATAAAAAGGCCTGGCTGCTTCTTATAGGGGCCAATTGTGGATGTAGCTGGGACAGGGAAGGAAGGATTTTCCCTGTCTGAACCTAAGCCACCCAGTCTGATCGGGGGCCTAATTCTAACTGCACTCTTTTGGTTGGACCAGTGAAGGACTGTTGTTTGTGTTTAAAACTCAGGTGACCACTTTGAGTTAAATATCAGTTCATGTCTGTAGAATTCAAGTGAACTCACTTTGCAAGATGCCCCACTGAATCAGGAGAGCCTATGACAGTGTTTGATATATTGGGTTGCTCTGAGCAAGAAGAGTTCCCCTTTAAAATAAGAATAATTAAAGGTATGTTCTGTTCATATGCATTGTACACAGTAGCGCAAAACACCATTTACTTCCATGGTAAATGGACCACTTGGTACCAACTGGATTGGGGTACTAATACTATTCAACCTGAATAAAGGGTTCAGAATCTGGCCTTTAAGTTGGAAATACACCTTGTCACCATAGCCTTTCTCTTTAGTTCCCAGTGCTTCCACTTGTCCTGAAATACCATAAGAATGTCCTGGAGCATTTTGGTATTACCACTCCCAGTTGGAACCAAAACTGATAAGAGTATAAACAAAAGTGACAAAAGCTGAGATGGAAAAAGTGAATCTGGTTTGGATCAGTTCAGTCTGAGTTTTGGGTGAAAATTTTCTCGTCTGGAAGCTTCTTATTGTTGATGAACCAGTACCTCCATCCCTAATGGCAAATGAAAATAGGGTGGTTTTAAATTTGTGGGAACCACTGATGAGAGGGGACATTATGAATTGTGATGACCTCTACTTTATTTTAAAGGGCTTCCCTTTTGCCCGTAACTATGGAACCCCTACCCTCCCATCAAAACCTCTGTTGTCCAGTGTGTTTTACTTCACAAGTAATAACCTCTGCAGGAGGATACCCCTGTGAATGCAAAACCTTCATTGAGGGCCTTCTTACTGATGGGTTAGGTGCCTGGACAGATGTCCAAATATCAGCAAAATGCTGTACACCATGCTATTCATCCACAGGAGGAGAGCATTTTATGCTCTCAGCTCACTACTATAAATGTGAAAACCTACAGCCAGGCACATCTCTTTTACAATGCAGTGAACCTTCCATACCCTTGTCCTAGTCTCTTGGAACCAAACAAATTACATGTCATAGCACACTGTATATCACATAGAGAATGTTTATAATGTAGGGCTGAGCAGAGCTTTGGAATGTGCTCCTCTGGAGCTGATCAAGTTGTTGACTGACAAGCTGCCACTTTCATGGAATTTTACAATTTGGGGGCCTCACCTATCCATGAATGCAAACCTTAACTCCTTATCTTTGGCTTTTGACCTCAGTATTTTTTATATACAGTAACCATACATACATTTATCACCCAACTTTATGAACAGTGAAGGTTTATTACATTGCACTTAAACCTCATTTAACCTTTTCTCTGGAAGCAATACTTTAAAATAGAATTGTGAGAGTTTGCGAAATCCTGACTAGCAGGCAAGTCCCTTCCTGAGCTCTCTGTGTTCACTAGCTTTCCCCACTCCTACCCCTGTCGCCTGCTGCATTAATTTTTTTGCCATCAGACAACATATGTGGCCCAGTGAAAATTTAGCAGTGGGACAGCATGTTCCTGGAGCTCTTTTTCACTTCAGGAGGAATAACTTTAGAAGGTTTATAAAATGATCTCTAGTTCAAGAATGAGAAGCCCCTTGGGCATGGGAAGCAGATCGGTGCTGGGAGACACAAATCAGGCATTTATACACAAAATAGGTATAGCACAGGCAATGGCAAACTTTCTCCTGCAAAGACCCTGACACCTGTACTGAGGGGGTAGAATATATTTCATATCCACAGCAATTCAGTCCTAGTGTCAAATGATTATCATTATCTATTACTTGTATTATAATAGTACTCAGAAGCTCCAGCCATTGTGTTAGGCACTGTACAAACATCAAGTAAGAGAATGTACCTGCCCCAAGGAGCTTACATTCTAAATAGTCAAAACAAGAAATTGGAAAGGAAATAGGGGCAGTCTCACTGACTGACACTCTGCTAAAATACTCTGCACACTGTTCTACTGTTATAAAATGTAAAAAAGGAGAAGTAAGGCTGAATATTGAGGGAAACTTTCTGACAGTCAGAATGCTAGGCCGTGGAATAGTTTACAAAGAGAGGTGGGCAAAGCCCTGTCACTTGGGACATTTAAACTTGCATGAATAAAGCACTAGAATAGAGCTTCTAGGAAACAGTCTAGGGCCGGCTTTAGGGCACTGTTGTCGTTGGCAGCTCAATCGTTGCCGCTGTCTTTGGCGGCATTTCGGCAGAGGGTCCTTCCTCCGCAGCAGCGATTGAGCTGCCATCGAAGACAGTGGCGGACTTCGGCGGCAGCTCCTTCGAATCGGGCCCCGCGGTGCCTAAAGCCGGCCCTGCTTGCACTGGTGGGGAAGTGGACCAGATGACCCAATTCTGTAAGTCTCTTCTATGCGTAATTTGTATGCTCTCCACTGGTGGCAGGAATTAGCCCTAAGTTTGCAAAGTGTTTTGGACACCTTGGAATGTAAGTCTTTATATATAGATGATAGATAGCATCAATAGCATAATGTGAGTGAAATTAACTAAAGCTTCTTAAATCTGACAGCACTATTAACTACTTTGGGAGAGCACAGCAAAAAGAATGGCGCTACTTGAGTAAGAGACCCCCCCCTCCAACTTAAGGAAGGATTGCACAGTCAATTGCACTACGACTGATTCTCTTCTCATTTATACTGATTTTACACCAATATAATTCCATTGACTTCAAAGGCATTAGTTCTGATTTACTCTTCAGTAAGAGGAGACTCAGGCCCTTTGCATTGAAGATCTCATCCATTACACAAGCTGGGGAGGAAAATGGGGATTTTTAAATTAATCAATTAATTAATTAATTAATTGGTACTTACTTGTGCTTTATCTAATTAATAATTGGGGTTCTTTCAAGGTTTAAGATATTATTTGAGTGAAATGACCCTTTTAGTGTCTTTCAGTCATTCCGAAGTATCCCAAGCACTTTTCAAGTGGTGGGCTAAACACTGAAATTAGTGGAGATTGCAGAAATTAGAGATTGAACAGAACTATGGGAGTTACTGGGTCATCTAGTCCAATTCCCTGCAGGTTCAGGATTGTTCCCGACGGTGTATATTCTAGCGCTTTATCCAAGTTTTAAGTGTGCAAAGCAGTGGAATGTCTACCACTTTCTGTGAAGTCTACTTACATAAGAGCTCGCAAATGTAAGGGTTCAACTACTGGGAGTGTGACTTCTCTTGTATGGGATGCTGAACTGTTACTAGTTTCAGATAAAATGCAGACAAAAGTGTCTTATACAATCATTAGTAAATATAACCTTAAACTGGCGAAGAATTCTATATTGCATGGCACAGTTTATGAGAGGTTGTACCAAGAAAGCAAGCAGATGCGTGTTGAAAAGCCACCTCAGAAATATTTCAAGATATTTCAGCCAGAGAATGGTGCCTAAAAGAGATTAATGAAATCAGTTACTTACCTTGTGGTGCTGCTGCAATGGTTGAGTCTTCCCAAGTCAATTTAGAGGTAAGCAAAAAAGTGCCATAACAGTGTGTTTTTGAACCACAGCATAGTGCCTTAATTGATTTACTCTTTATTCTTTTTGAAAGACAGCAGAATGTCAAAGGTCTTTCTTTTGTGAAGTACTGGAAAACCCGTTGTCAAACAACCTCTACTCATTTAATAATTTATCCCATTTTGTATAAGAAAGGCAGCTGACATGCAGTAAATCTAGTCCATGTTTAAATTACTGCATTGAACAATAATAAGGCAAATGAATAATCTAGTACATCTATTTAAAATTAAACATATATGAAACTGTTTTTCCAAATGATCACCAAAGGCTATAGTTTAAAGGCAGGACTGAAACCATGAACAGAATGAAAATGCCTAACAGTAGTCCGCAAGTGACAGCAGAATTATTTATTCTATTTTTTCTATACATAAGGAATAGAGCTAAATGAACAATGTTTAAGCATGTCAGAATTTCATCAATTTTGCATGAGCATTCACAAATATCCTGGTGGGGGTAATTGCTTGCAAATACATTTAAACTAATGATATGTTATATCCTTACTTGATATAAAACTATTAAAAGATACGGTATTGCATTTGACAATGCCATGCAGCTGGGTCAAATCTTAATGACAGATTTCTGCATTTGTAAATTAAGATACACTCTGCTGGAAGCAAATATTTTGTAAAAATAAAAGCCATATACTATGAAAGTTTGATAATTTATCTAGGATTTCTTTTCCATTTCTCTAAGCACTGTGTTTGCTAATATGGGGAGAGGGGAGACTTGCTATACAGGAGTGGAGGGAACTCTGAAAATCCAACCTGGTTGTTTTTCATGTTGCAAGGATATACGGGGCTTGTAAAATATACCATATGGGTTTAACAATCCAATTGGAGAGTTACAAGCAAAGGTAGCTGCTGTGTACCAATTCAATTAGAATAGTCATGTTCTCCCAAACTAAACTTTTATTTAAAGTAAGAGAGAGAGAGAGAGAGAGAGATAAAGTATTTTAAACCAAAGTTAGTATAATCAGCGTGACAGAGGCCTGGCTGGGATGGCCTGGTTGGTTCAGAGTGAAGTCAGAGTGTTTTACATAGATATTCAGCATATATTAGTTATTATTTTATTTTCCTGCTTATGTAAATTTCAATCAACTCAGCTTTATGCAACTGATCAATTTTGGTTATTTACTAAGGATGGAAATAAATATGAAATACCAAAATATTAAATTTCCACAAAATGCAGCCATGTATTCTTAAACAGATGATAATGTGCTTAAAGAATTAAAGAAATCTGGGTGCTAACCAGATGTCCCAATGGAAGCCATATTCTGTTATGATTGTAAAAGATTTATTGATTCACTTTCCCAAATTGTTTCTTGGGACGTATAATTCTATTATGATGTCATTACAAGGCTATGCATTATTGCCGTAATCTCAAAGAAAAAGAATCCCTCATGAAGGAAACTGTGTCCCACTGAGAGAATGCTGCTGCATATGGCTTCCATATATCCAGCAGTATATGTATAATACCAAATAATAAGACAGCATGGAATAATGGTAAATTCTAATTTACTCCATAAAGAAAGCTTCCAAAAATTGTCACTATTGCTGCTTAATTGATCCACACACATTGAAAGGCTCTCAGCCTTATAGCCTTTGTCATTATGCCCCGTCTCTTGACAGAGACAGTGCAGAAAATGTTTAGTGACACAAGCTTGATGTTGCAATTGCTCTCAACAAACCACCTATTGCTCTGCTCCCTTCTCCAGCATAGGCAGCACAGTCCATTTATCCACAAACAGGGCCAAATTCTGCTTTATTAACTCCAGTGGTGTTATTCCAATTTACATCAGTGTAGCAGAGCACTGCTTGGCTGGCACACTGTTGTTAGGATACTCCTGGCTGCTGCTGTTCTTTCTGCAAGCTCAGATTTAAATAGAAAGGTAACATATATTTATTGATGTGTAATAAGATAATCTTGTGCATCAAACATACTTTCCAGAGGGAAGGGCGGAGTGAGAAAGGGAGGTATATTTCATTGTGGTTTTGATGTTATATGCCAGAAAGTCTTCCTCTGACTCTGTAGAATTCTATAAACCTGGGGCCAGATTCTCAGCTGGTGTGAATCAATCAGAGCTCCACGGAAGTCAGTGAAGCTATGTCAGTTTACAGCAGCTGAGGATCTAGCCCCCGATATTATATCTATATCTATATGTGGATATAGATATAGATAGATAGATATCCATCCACATCACCTTTACTACACTATGAGGTTTTCTGTTACATAGCAATACTGAAACACTCTTTCCCGTCACCTCTCTCTCTCACTCTGATTTCTAACATCACTGAAGATTATAATAACCTTCCTTCATAATGTACTGTAAATTTTATTATAAAGCACAAATTCTTTGGCTCCTAAACACTGTCTTATAAGGAGCCAGTATGCTGTAGTTCTTACACTTCCAGTAATGTGAGCAGAGAGCTAATGAAGGTCTTTATGTAAATTTTCCGGTTATCAGGTAAAATCTTCACATAGAAATCTGTCACATGTTATAAAAATTCTTTATGTTATCAAATGCTAATGATAACTCAGAACACAGAGCCCATGGAGAATCTTTGAAATCCTTCATAAAAACTGCATTCCGCCCCAATGTCTGGAGCCTTGAATTTCTACTACTACTACTCCAATTTGTAATTAGCATAGAGCAGGCTTCTCTGCCCTCTGAAACCATAATGTTAATTACAAAAATTACACTGTGTTTAAAAGTGCAATTAAGAGACTGTGCAGCACAAAGGGAATCTTGGAACCGCTTTTCACACTTTGAAGCCAGGTCACAATGCAGCCCATAAAAGAGAGGCCAAGGCTCATTCTTTAAAGGCTTCGGAAGATCATACAGGGATCTCAGCTAAAATGAGCTCTGGTGGGATCTGCAGAGTCCTTAATGAATAATACTCTTCCTTAGGAAGGCAAGTAGGCAAAAGGAAAAACACTGAACTAATTAAGGGTCCAATCCTGCAAATGCATAGTGCATGTCGCTAGGACTACTTTCAGAAGTAAGCACTGTGGCCAGTAGTAAGCATTTGGAGGATCAGGCTTTACACGGACACAGTGAGACCACATGAGTTATCAACATGCCATGCTGTGATATATCTGGATGGTGCCTAAAAAGCATTTGTTATGCTCTGGTGTGTTTGTTAGTAACTTTTGTGAGATTGAACTCTTCAGGTGCTGGTCCTTGCTTGAGCTTCTGAGCTGTCATGGGACACATTGGTGTTCCACAGGAATGCTAGTGCTTCTGCGATACTGTACGTGGTACATGGAGCAGGACTAGGAGATTGTCTTGCAGTATTTCAGGTATGTGAAGTCCCAGTGAATCAGGTTTTCCCCTTTCAAACAACAAAACGGATAAAATACAATTAATAAGTATTCAGGGAATGGCCAGGAAAAAGTAGGAAAGCCTAATGCAGTGAATGTAGTGCGAAGCACTCTAAAAGACAAAAAAAATTGATTTATTTTTATAATAAGTATAATTCTTTAGAATGTCTAAAGCACTTTCCATCAGAGGATTTCAAAGTGCTTTCCAAACACTAAATTAATTAATCACTCCGCAGAGCAGTCCTGTGTGGTAGTTATTTGTTAAAAATAGGGAAACTGAGGCACGGGCTGATGTGACTTGTGCCAGCTCACAGATAGGGTGTGTGGCAAGATCAGGAAATAGAACACAGACCTCTGGACTCCCAGTCTTTCTTTTACACTCTCATTGACATGTCTTTTTGAATAATTGGGAAGCTGGCTCTATATTCCTAGAATCATAAAACATCAGGGTTTAGAAAGGACCTCAGGAGATCAGCTAGTCCAACCCCCTGCTTAAAGCAGGACCAATCCCCAGACAGCTTTTTGCCCCAGATCCCTAAATGGTCCCCTCAAGGATTGAACTCACAATCCTAGGTTTAGCAGGCCAATGCTTAAACAACTGAGTTATCCTTCCCCCATCCACTATGACTATTTCAAAGGTGTACAATGTGCATACCGAACATTCAAATCATACTTTTTTAGTGACCTCCCAAGGCAAAGCATATGACTGCCTCTATTGACACAAATGGGCCATTTATCTATTTGGTATACAGGCTGGGATTAAACAATATTGGTAGGTCTAAGACATTATTATAGACCAAGTTGAGATATGAAGTGTGATCCATTAACTTAGTTTAGTCCTTTCTTTAATTCTTCAGGAACTTTTCTATACAACCTCATGTAACAACTTCAATAACTGTTCAATAAATCATCAACCTGACCTTTCCCAGTAAAATTGAATACTGACAATGCTAAGGATGAAGGAAGGCTGAAATTTGCTGAAGAGTTTATGAAGTACAGTTGGCAGATTCAGAAAAAGAATCTATTTTCCTCTTCTTTGCCTTCTACCTGCCCAACTGGTTATAGAACCAGACAGTTTACATATGTGATCCTTCCTATTTAGAAAATTAATGGTGTTTCCTGGCTCCAAATCACAGCTTGTGGTGCTCTGCAGGCGATGAAAAACTTGGCCAGCTTCAGCAGCAAAGCAGCCATTAGAAAATTAACCCTTGGTGGCAAAAGAGCAAAGGTACCCAAGTGAGGTCCACAAGAAGTGGCAGGCTGTAGCTTTCAGGTGTACCTACATATGTTAACAGTGTAAAAACAGCAAAGCAGTCCCCCCAGAGAGTCCCTATCAAGCATGTTTGTAGTTGGATACTGTGGAGAGGGCATGGCCATATCACTTGGCAGCAAGAACAACCAATATGCCATGATTTTCATTAGAGCAAGAGAGAAGCACTGAGCAGAGATTATGAATCAGAGCCATACCTGTAAACTGTACCTGATTGCGAGGCACAATATGTTGTTTATTTTAGACCCAATTTTGCCTCTGCTCCAAACAAATCTGGCGTGAGCTGTTGCCATTTGTCATTGTAAATTACTGACATCAGAAATAGTCAGTCATGAAAGCAGAGGTTGCAGAAAACTTTAAAGAAGTTAATCCCACATCATTTCAAGCCTTCTCCAGCAGCCTTCACCGAGTAATGCATTCTGAGTAGAGATGGGCCCAAACCAAAATCCTGGATCCAAATACCTCATCCTCAAAATTGTGCATATAATTGGAATCTGAAACAGATTATTCAGTTCTGAATATTGCAAATATCCATAATTTATATAATCATGAGCCAAAACCCTGGCTTTAAATGCACCCAGAGTTTGGGGTGTTTACAATCAAGGGGCCAGATCCTCAGCCCAGGGTAAGTCTCCTTGTGTCCGGGGCTCAAAGGGGACTTAAAGCCGCCCAGACTGGGCAGCTTTGGAATCCTCTAGCTCTAAGGAATGTTTCACTCTCTCTGTTTTACACACACACACACACACACACACACACACACTCTGAACATTTCAGTGCCAAATCCAAGACCGGGGCAAGTGTAGACAGATCACATATTAGTGATCCTGGGCCAACATAACAGCTCCTAAGGGGCCATACTTAGAGCATCCCGCGGCTGCTCTCATTTGAACAGGAGAGAGGAAAGCCTACTCCCAGCTGACTCCAGTATTGGGGAGGCAGAAAGATGACATAACAGAACCTCTGCCACCTTCACCTCAGGCGTACTAAGCACAGCTCTGGATTTGAATTTTGCAGCTTGATCCCATCTCTAATTCATGCACACATTTTAAATGCCTGTGTTATCCACTTGGATTGTGGTGGGTTAAGTATTATGATGACAGCCTTTCTCTCCAGAGAATTATATCAGTGGCATTGTTAGCTGTCCACTGTGCATGATGTGAAGTAATGTAAAGAAGCACCTCCATGCCTCCTGTACTGTGGATTGGTTTTTGATCCAGGATCTCTCCTCCTAGTCTGCTGCAATTTAAAAGTGTCTGCTCATCGGTCATTACCTTTCCAGAGTGCATACTAACCTATAGTCCCTTGGATCATGTCACAGGAATATTTTTCATGGTATGTTTTAAAAACAGATAAGAGAAGTATCAGAATGGAATTGGCTTGTTGCTTGGGTACCTGTGGCAAATAGAAAATAACGGGGCTGATAATTCTGCCTTTAATGTCACAGAAATAAGAGAGGAATAGTCACTATACTACTCCAGCCTTGCGTACCCTTATTCTGCAATATTAAAGCTAGTTTTATTTTTAGGCTCATGATACAGGAAACTGCAGCTGTTAATTTCACTGCCTCTGAATTCTGTGCTCTGTGGTATTCAGTGAAATCAGGCTATATTCATCTCTAACATTGTGTTAACACCAGCTTTAATAAAAATAGGGGTAAATAACACTAGAGTGTTAATTACTCCTTTCTAGTTTACTCTGACAAAAATGCACTAAAATGAAGACTAACATAATTATAGATGATGCATTTTCAATTAGCCTTTGTTAATGCTATTAATAAGATTAATAATATATAGTAAAATGTCAATAAGTTTATCTAAATAATTTTTATATCACCCTTTCATGTCACAGTTTCAGGTATTTCTATGTGCAATCTCAATGTGCTCAGAAGTAAAGTTACTCTGGTTCAGTTTTATTTCCAGAGGACTGACAAACACACAGAGAGAGCTTGTGGCTACATTCAGCTCTCACAGCCTGTCTGCTGTACCGTTTCGATCGTGTAGGTGCTTACATTCACTCAGCTCAGGCCAGGACTTTCCAAAGTTCCTACTCATTGAAACCTTCTCACTCAAAAGCCCATTGCTTATTACATGAACTGACGTAAGCGACCCCTTTATGAACTGAATGATAAATAGTGTAAGAAGCTTGCTCCCCCCCCCATTTTTTTAAACATACAATACAACAGCAACTGGTGTTAATGTATTAAAATTAATTGCTCCGGTGAGACGTTTCTTCCAAAAAAGCAATAATAGTCAGGATTTAGCCTTGCAAATGTGAAAACCCTCTGGTATACTAATAAAATGTAAAGGTTTCACAAAATAATATCCCAAATAATTGGGTTCCCTCTACCAAAGGACCCCATGTTGTTTCTCTTAAGCAATATAAAAAATGGTGATTATTCCTTTGGACTTAATAAAACGTAATTGAAAAAAAAAACATCTTTAAAGACAACATAGGGTAATCGCTTTCACTTTTCCCAATCAGGTTTATGTTCCTTCCCCCTCTCTCCCCATCCTTCTTCTTAAGGTGAAGCCCTTAGTACATTCAGAGCATTCAAGGAAAGAGTTTTTTCTTTGCAAATGAAGCAATGATGTTTATTTGTAGTATTAATATTCCCACTTGTGGGGTTTTTATTGTATTTTTTTTATAAGGAGCATTTGACCATTCAAACTTCTGAACAGCCCTGACTTGTAAATCCACTCTCCCCATGCTCACCAGAAACTGCACGCTCCTACTGTGCTGCATTCATAATCAAATTAGTGCACTGTGAATAGGTTAAAAAAACTGTTATCCGGCTGCTGCCACCAAAGATATGTTAGCCCACTCCCCCAGTGCCTCCCTCCTTTTTTTTTCCACATGAGACATAAAGACATCCACGCGGACAGAAAGGTCTTTACCTTACTTCTTCCTACTCAGCCTCTTTATTTATTCATGTTTTAAAACAAAACAAACAACTAAACTGACCACAAATGAGCCACTTCCAAAAGAAATGGGGACGGGGCTGGGAAGCTGGTAGGCTGTAAGAGAAATGCTATAGGGAGACTGTACTGGAGATAGTTGTCCCAGCTACGAGATAAAAGCTACATTACATGAAATTAATGGAGGCTGTCTGAGACATACATGAATCACTGTTTCAACACTAAGAAACCTGCACAAAAGAATAAAGAAATCTGAGTACTAACTATATCTTCAAAGGTCTCCTATTTACCCAGCTATACTGGGTACTGACACAAGTGGGGGGAAATATAAGGGAAAAGCACTGCTGTGATCGAATGAATGAGACCATATGAGCTATATTGGTGCCGTATGCATTCTATTTAGCTGATATCAAACACAGTTTAATGAAAGTTAAATAGTTTCTGAGGAGTGCATGAGCTGGAACAGATTAGATTCCACCGAGAGGTCTGTCAGCATATTGTTGCTCACATGTATTCCCTGCTCAGAGCTGCCACAATTCCAGCACTCCATTAGCAATACACAAAAGACTTATGCAGATAGCGGGCATAAGCACATACCGCCATGTTGGGGGGGAAAAACAGATGAAGGTTTTGTTCAATGTGTTCATCTGAAAATAGATCTCTGTAATTCAAAAGTGATAAGAATAGATGGAGAAAAGAAGAAGTAGGGACTCATGAAAAAAAAAAATATATGTAAACTACCTTAGAAGAACAGATATTGCACCAAGTATATAATGAGGTTTTGATCTTTCAGGGGACAATGACATGGGTGAATGCTGTGCCCTTTTGATCTGCAAGCTACATCTGGTCTTAAAGGAACAGCAGCTCCTGTGTTCAGTTTCCCCCAGAAGTTATAGTGGAATGTGCTATTGAAAAAAAATGTTCACACAAAACAACATTTCTCCAGCTCCTCCACCTTATTTTAAGATGCAGAATTCATCCCACAAATACCACTGAACAGCCTGAATGACTATTAACATTGCTGTCACTGAAACTAACATGAATTTAGATTAATTTACATCATTTCAGAGGATTTTATTCCTCTCCCCACTAAAGAAATATGCTTTTTAGAGGTGTCTGTTTTAAAATTAGGACTAGGATCAGGCTGGTGATGGTGTTTAGATATCATATGGCAATTGCTCAGCAATTATTGCATTGATTTAATCTGACAGAATTTATCTTGCACCTTGAAATCTATATGTCCACAGGAAAATAGAAGTTGCCATACTGGAACAGAGCATTTGTCCATCTAGTCCAGTGTGCTGCCTCTGGCAGTGAC
Organism: Terrapene triunguis; assembly: GCF_002925995.2. NCBI lineage: Eukaryota > Metazoa > Chordata > Testudines > Emydidae > Terrapene > Terrapene triunguis. The sequence goes on from NW_020664483.1 coordinate 20,297,360, forward strand.
CTGTACCTGATACTTCAGAGGAACATTAAAATCACCTGGCCAGCTGTGCAGTTCTGTACAGCAGGGGTGCTTGGGGAGAAAATTCCTTCTTGACTCCAGCTGTCAATCAGCTTATGCCCTAAAGCATGAAGATTTATACCCCTGAAACTTTTTCTAACACAGCTAGTGTAACTGCAATTTATATTCCTATTCAGAAAAAAACATTCTAAACTTTTTTTTGGAGTGTCAAGGTCCGTTCATATATACAGGCCATATCCTCCTGGGTGACATTTTACTCTGGCCACAGGAACATGTTCCTGATGAATAAGAGCACTCGAGTTCTCCCAAAGGCCCCTGCTCATTGTTAGGAATGAAGGGCACAAGTCTCCTGTAATTCAGTCAAAGAAAACGGGACAAAAGTGAAAACATGATAATTTGTTCAGGTTTCTTTCTCTGCTGCTCGAAGACTTCCCTATTAATATTATCTGGGCTGAAAATGTGCAGAATTTCCTCAGGCATCTCTTCTAACTCATTTTATCATTATTCAGAGGGATAAAAATGGCCCAAACTGAGGAAGTTGAGGATCCATTTAGGGTTGCCTGTCAGATCCACTAAGGTAATTGGCTCCATTTCTTCATTCCTCTTCTAAATTAAAATAATTTTATTAAGTGGTACAGTAGGTGTTTCACCTGTGTCACCAGCTGCCTATTAAAGCCAGAAAGGGCTTTTCCACATTATTTCTGTCTGTTCTTATAATATTATGTCATCATATTCAATGTTACATCATGTCAGAGGTTGTGCAGTCTCATGTATTTAAATCCAATGGTTACAAAATGTAGATCCAAGATGGCCTTTTCAAAGGGGGAGGGGGAGCCAAATATACTTGACTGCCAAAGCTTTGCTCAGTTCTTAGATTTAATTCATGCATCTATAAAAACTACAGTACAAGTGAGGCTAGGAGCCAAAGCATAATTGAAAATGGACTAGTAACAAATTATAAATTAATAGTAACAGCAGCATTGATAACATAATTATTCTGAAGGGGAAATCTCTTGGGGTTTTTTAAGATCCCTTCCATATTTGAGAGGAAAACACAAGTATGGTATAATGAACTTGTACTGACAATAATGCATGCACAGCATAATTGTCCCATACAGGTGATAAATTCATTCACGGTATTAAATAAATAATTAGTATCTACTAATACTATTCAGCATTTATATGCATTTTTAATCTTTCAAAGCACTTTGGCTACTCCTCACAACACTCCTGTGCAGTAGATAGGAATCAGTAACTACCGTACATTTTACAGATGCAGAAACTGAGGCAGAGAATTTCAGTGGCTTCCTCAAGGCCACTCAATTTATTGTCAGAACCAGGATTAAAACTCAGGAGTGCCTGGCTCCCAGTCTCATATTCAGACCATTAGAATGCCAGTTAGATGTAGAGCTCTGTTTTCACACACTAGTACACAAATCTCAAATCTGAAGGCTCAGATCAGTTCTTGGGCAAGAAAACTGATACTTATGTGCTTAAGTGCTGATTTTTGCATTCAAATTTAGGAACTGGATGTCCCTTTCAGATGCCCATATTTGATGACTGGGATCTCCATGTCATGCTGAAACATGGTTCCCAAGGAAATAATTGAATCTGGTTACAATAGTAATCAAGATTGCCAGTGTATACATTGTTATCCTCCCCATAAACAATTATTATGGGGAGGATAAAATTATGGAAGTTGCTAACATTGATTCTACAATTAGAAATGGTATTTTTTGATAAAGACAAAGGCATTTCTCACTGTGAAAGGTGCACATGCCTTGTGTTTAGATTTTAAAAAAAAAAGGCATATGTTTGTTCAGCTTTCAGGAATCTTGCAACTGTTTTTCTTCAACCTGCAGGTGGCATTAGCACTAAAAATGGATTTTCTTTCTTTCTTGAAAAGTGTTTAGCAATGAAATGAACAAAGCTGCAAGTGGATCTACAGTAGGACTGCATGCTTGGAGTTAGTCATACTAACTGCAGATGGCATTTTTGCATGCTTTATAATGCAGGGATGTAAAAAAAACCATTCTGGCACCCTGAAATGTTATATTTTGTTCCCAGCAGCAATAGGGATGGGAGAGCTAGAGAAGTCTGAAGTTTTACAAAGTCTTTGTGACTATAAAATTAGTTAGTTTGTACACAGAGTGCTGATAACCACAGCACCTGGGATCACAACTGTCCATCACAACGAAGAGAGAGAGAATCCAGTGGTCTGACTGCAGGCCTGGGAGCCAGAGACGTCCCTAATACATTCTTAATAGTGATTTCCCCTGTGGCTCTGGGAAAGTTACTAAGGAACAGATTCTGATGCCCTTAGTCATGCTGAGTAGTACTTTTTTCTGGGCTTGACCTGCTCCCATTCGAGTCAATGGAAAAACTCCCATTGATGTGACTGGTTCTGGATCAAACTCATTGGGTGCAGTGCCACTGAAATCAATGGAGCTATTCCCAGAGGAAGGCATTACTCAGTGTGAGTAAGGGTATCAGAGTCTGGCCCTTAGCCTCTCTATGTCTCAGTTCCTCAGCCACAAAATGGGAGATAATACTACGTATTTGCATACCTCATGGGGAGGCAGGTGGTGGGGGTGGTGGCTGGGACAATTAATTAGTTAATGCTGGAAAAGTGCTTAGAATAGGAAATGCTTTTTATTTATGTTCCGTGATTAAAGAAATAAAAGTGCACGATGGAAGAAAGTGAACAAATCTGAGTTCTAACCACAAAGTTCATGGATCCCAAACCCTAACATGAGCTCAAGGGTCTCCCCACCCTCCAGAAATAGTGACATGTCACACATGGTATCTGTGTTGTGAAGATGTCAATGTCATAGTGTCACAGTGTAAGTCACAGCATCACGGATGGTGCTCAGAGCTTCATCTTGCTCCCACAGAGTGGGATTTTCCCACTGACTTGAAATGGTATGGGAACTGGCCCTACGGGTGACAAACATGACCTCACTGAAGTTCAGGTTTGGGTCGACTCCTGGCCCACTGGGGCGAAACCTCTTGCCTCTGTCCACCAATTGAACCATTCAATCAGCTCTAGTAACAATGTAGCGCAAACAGCAGAACTGGGGAAACGAAGTCAACTAAGGGTGAGCCAAAGTCCTTTGAATCTGAGTTCCCGCCTTTTTGATTGCTCCAACAGATTCAAGGGAATCCAAACAGTGACAAAACAAAAAGCAGACAAGAAAATCATCATAGATTTTTATGACCTTGTGCTGTTTCAAATGCAATTGACTTGTCACACAATATAAATAAATGCAGCGGGAAGATGCAGTATGTGAGAGCGAAGCATCCACAAAATACTCCCAAGAAAAAGAGCTGATTTTCAGTGGGAATTAAAATAAATGAAAAACCTTTTTCCGGTATTAAACACTGGCTACAGAACCACTGTGCCACCACGTATCAGTTAAACCAGGCTAACTTTCTTGGATTGTTGATATCTGCTCCTGTGCTTCTCACTTGTTAATCTCTGTTCTGTACATGAATTGACTTTTGTGCCATCCGGTCACCCGAGTGTATTTGCATCTCTTAATTCTCCAGAGCAACATGCCAGAAACAGAGCTCTAGAATTCAGGGACTCTCCATTAGCACTCCCTCAACACACAGGAGTAAACTATGAAAGCTATGATGTTTTATTACCATTTCAGAACTGGAGCGAGGAGATGTCATCTGGGCTGTTGTAGCTGGAAAAGCTGAAAGCTGTCCTCTGTTCTTAAACTGCTCTCTTCTTTTCTTCGTTTTCCCTTACCACTTGAGTGCTCCTTCAATAACCAGACAGTTTACTCTGGCTAGCCTGCTGTCTTCCATTCTAAAGCTAGTCTCCTCCTTACTTAGTTTTACGATGCCACTGGAGTTTTGCTTTATTCTTCCTCTCACCTGCCACTCGAATGCTTTAATTGCAGACTCAGCCTTCACAACTCACACAGCTCAGCTGCTTGTTCTTTGTACCGCTGCTGCATTCCTACCATCGAGCCTTTACACCTCAAGTTCAGGAAAGGTTTGATCTCTCCTCCCCCATGCCCTGTTTCCACTTCATTTACTTTATCTTGCAGGTTTTCTTTAGGGCCGATGGCTCTTTCCTACACATTGACTACAGGTTCACTTTGAAGAAGGCCAAACAGCTGTCCCTCTTATTCCCCATGAGGATAGGAGGTTATTTTCAAGGAGAAGCCAGTGGCTGTCTTCTGTACTCCAGGGGCAGCAGGAACCAGTCAGCTCCTCCATTGGACCTTATTGCAGCAGCCAGCAGTATATTAGAGTTTCCCCAATACCAGAAGCATTTATATTGTTCTGGCAGGAGTCACTAGGTGGCACTGGTATACATACTCTTACAAATCTTTTGTTATCATGAAACTAGTGTACAGTCTGAAAAAATGATATATTGTTGTTAGTTGTGTGATGTAATTTTCTTTTGTAGGGAACTGATGTAGGCATCAAGATAGTTTGCTCTCTTTAACTGGAATAAATTGTTGAGGCAGAGTTGGTTCCTGGGACCTGGGTAGAGGGGTATTTTGGTGGAGATTCTTGGAAGGGGCTTTCCTGCATGCTTTTCATGATCACCTCTGTCCCAGGACTAATATATATAATATAAAAAATGCACTAAAAATAACCACACTCTGAGTAATTGATTTTTCCTCCAAAGCGAAACCAACCTTCAATGCCTTGCATCTGCAACTCTTGAGCAGAAGGACGACAATATCTTCTGCTCTTAAATTTCAGAGGTGCATGCGGTGGTCTGAAGCACAAATATTGGTAAAGGCTAGCCTAAAGGGGGAGGGGGAGAGAGAAAGATACAGTACTGTGTTTTCAAAGCTGGACTTCATTTACCTGTGAAGTTCTTCATACGGGGAAAAATCCTCAGCTGGTGTAAATCAGAATAAGTATACTGAAGTCAAAGGAGTTACACTAATTTACCCCCAACAGAGGATCTAACCCAGAAGAGTGTTTGATTCCTCTCCTTGTTTCATTTATTGTTTTTATAAAAACACATCTATGGTGCTGTGTGTGGAGGGGAGATGTGGAACAGATTCATACTTTCCTTACTGACCCTTTGTGCCAACTACTCACTTAGGCAGGCACAAGAGATGGGGCCCATTGAACCAACTAGGGCAGGAAGGACATCTACAGCTGGCATAAAGAGGTGGTAGCAGGGCCGGCTCCAGCTTTTTTGCTGCCCCAAGAGGCAAAGGAAAAAAAAAAAAAGATAAAGCCGCGATCAGCAGCAAGTCAGCGGCAGCTCTACATTCTTCATTCTTTGGTGGCAATTCGGTGGCCAGTCCTTCCCTCCGAGAGGGACCAAGGGACCCACTGCCGAATTGCCGCCGAAGACCCGGACATGCCGCCCCTTTCCATTGGCTGCCCAAAGCACCTGCCTCCTGCGCTGGTGCCTGGAGCCGGCCCTGGGTGGTAGGGAAGTCATAACCACTCTCGGAGAATAGCTGGGCCTCTGGTGAGTTAGCTCTGTGCCATCATTACAGGATATCCTGGTGCAGGAAGTGTTCTAGGGGAGGATGGCCAGGAGCAGGCAAGCAGCTAATTGAGGGAGGAGAGGAAAGGTGTCTTGGGGGTCCTTACTAAATTTTATTGGCAAAATTTCAAAAAAACATATAATCAAAACCAAAACTGTTTGCAGAGAATGGGTCCATTTTGACAAATTTCCCATATCATTTTATTAAAGTTTCTAAATTGTTAAAATGTCCCATTTCAGCATTTTCCAAATGAAAGGCTTTTTTGTTTAGAAATGTAAGTTAATTTATAATAAGAAAGTAAAGAAAAAAATTAAAAAGTTAAAATCAAAACAAAAATTTTCAAAATGATTGAAATGAAACATTTCCATGGATCCCATCTGAACTGTTGTTGGTGGGGGTGGGATTTTCAGTGTGTGAAAATTTTTGAGATTTTGAGTTTTCAGTCTGATTCAGGATGGGAAATATTTCTGAAATCTCAAAAATTCTCATTGGACAGGAAAACCATTTCTTTCCCAGCTGTAGTTCTTACATCCCAGCCATTTTGCAGCCCTACATGGGCACCCAGCAGCCCTGGGGTCAGGGAGCTGCCTCTCTCCACACCATGACTGAATCAGAGATAAGCCACCTCCTAGTAAACACTTCAGGGCTGTTAAAAGACAATGCCAAAGCTACTAGCGGTGAAGATTCAGATTCAGCCTCTGGGCTCTTGCCAAATTACAAAGCTTGTTTTGCCACATGATGGGAGCCAAAAGATCAAAACGACTAAAAAGAGTTAAAAAGACTCTTTCTGTCCAGAGGTCAGGCAGCTGTTGGGGATCTGTTCAGGCTGACACCTAGAACCTGCTGGGGGAGTTTGGAGAAGCTAGATCCACCTAGATCAACATCACAGAGTAGTAGGCTCTAGGTAAGGTAGACATTATGACAACTGTTATTTTAAAGTCCTTTTCTGTAAATGATTTGTTCCTACTGTTCAGGTTAAACAATATTTTGGTTTAAGAAGGCCGTTTGTCACTGTATTCACCACTGGTCACAGACTTCCAAAGGGATGAGCTGCAGATGTCCAAAACCAGTAGGACCTGCATGGTTGAGATACAGGGCAATGCAGCCCAGAGCCTGCTCTCAGAATGGGAGAATTGCAGAATTGTGCTTTACGTCACAACATACTTTATCTTTCAAACTCATATTTAAAGAATTCATATCACCTATGTCCTCTCCTTAATTCATCTGGAAACATGCACACATTTTTGAGTTTGCTATTACTTGAGCATTAGAACTACATGGAGATCCCCCAGTCTCCTGTATTTTTATGCATAATTGCATACATCTCTGTATTTAGGGGGGACTTAAATAATTATTATTTGAACTTATACGTTGGGCTTGGATACATCAAAAATTTTCCTCCTCAGAAGCCAGCTATGTGCACTAGCCATGTTAGAAACTTAACTCCCAGCTGCTGTCTTGGCTTCCATCAGCTCATATTATGACCACACTTGAAGAGTTGAAGAGGGCACACTGGACTCTGGGTGCCGGTTCACCTCATTGTGGCCTGTACTAAGTAGGAATAACCAGCTGGCATGCAAACAGCTATGTTCCATGCCCCATGCTGAGCATCGATTCAGAAGCTTCCTCCAAGTGTAGTGCCTGAAGCCAAGGATCTAGTTTTAACTCTTTCCTATTTGCATTCAGTTTTATTGTATGAAAATCTAACTCTGCTTACAACTCCCTGGCTATGTAAATATTTGCTCACTCTTATTTTTAGTAATACTTTTCACTTATCAGATCTGGTTTCTGTTTTCAGAAGTGTCTAGTGGTTTTAAGTTCCTCAGTTTTTGGCTGCCCAGTCGGGACATCATGGAGCTGATTGCCACAGGGTGGGTGGTCATCACTTTGTAGAAATTTGACCTCTTTAAGGTGGCTTACCTTGAACACGTGGAAACTGACACCCCAAAACCACCATTAGAACTGGATGAAAAAAATTAATGATGGTTCATGAAAACTTTCAAAAAAGAAAAGAAAAAAGAAATAAAATCATTTCTCAAATCTTTTCATTTTTCAATGAAAATTTTCAAATTGAACTTTTTCCAACTTTTTGAAGTTTTTGTTTTAAAAAGCCATGAAGGTTCAGTGGTAAACCCCCAACTTTTACTGTATTTTAGGCTTTGTCTACACTACACAGTTCTGTTGATAAAAGACATCTTTCATCAAAAAATCAGTGGAAGTGTACACACTGAAATGATCCTCCTGCCGATGTAACTCCCCTGCTATGCTGACAAAATAAAACCACCTCAACAAGGGGCATAGAGCTTTTTGCAATGTAGTTAGAGCAACACAGCGTCAGTGTGGACACCTCACTTGGTTATGTCACCTTAATTGGCCTCCAGGAGGTGACCCACAATGCCCATCATGGTCAGCAGTTCACACTCTGCTGCAGTTCAAACTCTGCTGCCCTGAAGGTACAAAGGTATGCATCCCTCCCCCATTTAAAGGCAGGGCCGGCTCCAGGCACAAGGCACCCAAGCTGGTGCTTGGGGCGGCACCCGGAGGGGGGCGGCGCGGCGCTCCGGCCGCCGGGGAGAGCGGGGCCACAGCCGGGCTCGCCGCCCTCCCCCCAGTGCTCTGGCCGCCCCCCCCGCCCTCGCCCCGGCTGCCGGGGGGAGAGCCGAGCCCCCGCC
>NW_020664483.1:20305926-20383597 GCF_002925995.2 Terrapene triunguis
AGCCGGCCCTGTTTAAAGGCCCAGGAATTTTTGAAATTTCTCTTCCTGTTTGCTCAGTGTACAAAGTTCACACAGCATCTTCCCAGCAGACCATGCCAGTTTACAGCAGACGTGCCCCCATGCGGAGCACACTGGAGCTGTTGGATCTCCTGAGTATATGGGGAGAGGAGGCTATGCAGTTGCAGCTTCGCACTAGCTGTAGGAATTTAGCTACCTAGGGGCTGATTGCTAGTGGCATGCAGGACAGAGAAGGGGCATTGAAGGGCCACACCGCAGTGTCATGCTAAAATCAAGGAGCTGAGGCAGGCATACTAGAAGGCAAAAGAGAAAATGCACACCACCCTCGGTGGCAACCCCATCTCCATTACCAAGAGCCCCGTGGATACTTCAGAGGGACTGGAGGCAGTGGCTAGTGGACTCAATCCCAACAAGGAAGTGGTGGACAAGAAGGTGGAGCTGAAGGATGGTGTGGAGCACACAGCAGGGTCAATCTGTGGTGCAGCAAGTCAGGACCTCTTTGCCACTCTGGAGGGATCTAGCCAGTCCCAGCACTCCAGCTCTGGTGCGCACAATGCAGTAGAGGGGAGCTCCGATAAGTGCTCATTTTGCTTTAATACTGCACTGTGAGAGGAAACTGAGCTGTCATGTACTTTTTTATATGGTAGAGGAGGGAAAAGGGACAGAAATTAACAACAGAGCCTGTCCAGCTACGCAGTGGGGCCATGGCAGAAAAGTTGTTAATGTACACAAGGATGTCTCTGGAATCCTCCATTGTGATCTCTAGGAAACCTTCCTGTAGGTATTCTGCAATCCTCTTGTGAAAGTTTCTTGGCAGAGCTGCCTTGTTTCTCCCTTCGTTGTAGGAAACTTTGCCGCACCATCCAGCAATTATTTCTGCAGGGACCAAAGCGGCACACAGGCAAGCGGCATATGGAGCCGATCTGAAAACACACACATGCAGGAGATTTTCACTTGCATCCTGGGTTACCCTTAGGATTATGGTATTGGTCCCTTAGTCTATGGAAACGGGTACCACGATTCAGAATAGGCTCCCTAGCCACTTATAGTAACCCCCTTAACAAACCACCCTTTGTCCCTTCCTCCCCTTTCCCCCTTACCAACCCTCTCCATCCCCACAAACTCATCATAATTGGGACATGAGGCGATCTGTGTGCTAGCCAAGGGACAGTGAGAAAGAGGTATGTGTAACTTTTTTGATTCATGGTTGCGAGTGTACTCACAATCATGGGTGCTGGAACTAGGGGTGCTGGGGGTGCTGTCACATGCCCTGTCTTGAAGTGGTTTCCATTATATACAGGGTTTACAGTTTGGTTCAATGGCTCTCAGCACCTCCACTATACAAATAGTTCCAGCACCTTGCTCACAATACTATCTCTGTTCATAATTTCTATGTCTTCTGCAGATGTGCTCTTTAGAACACATTCCTTCACACCAGCAGAGTGCCTCCATCAGATAAGGCAGAGACCCAGGATGAGGAAGGAGGATATGTTTCACAAGGTGCTGCAGTCAACAGATGCAGCACAGATTGAAACAAGAGCATGGAAGGAGACAATTAATGAAAGACTGAAGCTGGATATGGATAGCCAGGAAAGGACACAGGGGCACGAGATGATGGTAAAGCTCCTTGAGGACCAAACAGAAATATTGAAGTACCTCATTAGCCTGCAGTTGCAGCAAATCCATGCCCAACTCCCCCTCCAGACACCACAGAACTCTGGTCCCTGCCCTCCCCAAACTCCCCCACCGCATTCATCGCATGTTCCCAGTCCCTCATAGTACCCATGCACTCCACTCCTGGGGACTGGTTTCCTAATGAAATCTGGAGTTATACCCAGCTGTGAGATCTGTACCCGCAAGACTGTTCTTTCTCATGTCACCTTTTGACCAAAAGTTTTTGTTTAATCCTGTTATTGAACTTGAGTCTTTGAAATTAAATGAGTCTTTATTTGTGAAATACATACTTCGCTCAGCGCTAACATTGAAACACATTGGCTATAGTTAGGACTATTTGCTCCTTGCAATTAATGCCCAAGAAGCAAGCACAACATATATACTATGTAATTCATGGCAGCAAGTAAACATTGTCTGGCCGAATGCATCACATAGAGACACATTACTGGGAATTATTGTCAAAGTGCTCCTTCAAAGCCTCCCTGATTAAAATAGCCTCCTGCTGCACCCCTCTAATTGCCCTTGTATCTGGCTGCTCAAAATCACCAGCCAGCTGATCAGCCTTAGCAGCCCACCCCTGGGGAAACTTTTCCCCCTTAGATTTGCAAATATTATGTAGAGTACAGCAGACAGCAATGACCATAGGAATATTTTCCTCATTGAGGTCTAACCGGTCAAAAAGATAGCACCAGCAACCTTTTAGTCGGCCAAAGGAACATCACCACAATAGTCAGTAGCTCAGGATCTATGCTGTCAGGCATATGCTGTCAGGGTGCACATGTAACCCACACACTTCCTGGTTGTGGTGTTCTGTCCCATCTAGTGGCACAGAGACCACTTAGAGAGAGAGTTATATGAGTCTGCTCTACAGCCTTAGCTAAGAGGCAGTTGGCTTTTAGCTCATGCTGTAGAGGCTCATGGACTAAGTTCCAGGGATCCCAGGTTTGATCCTGTCCACTGACGACCGAGGTCTGTCAGCATTACAAGTGGGGGCTCATCTGGGATTTCAACTGGGAAGACTCTGAAGCTTGGGACATGCTTCCTCAGCTAGGGGAAGTATGTAACCCACACACCTCCTGGATAGGGTGTTCTGTCCCATCTAGTGGCACCGAGACCACTTAGAGAGAAAGCTGAATGAGTCTGCTCTACAGCCTTAGCTAAGAGGCAGTTGGCTAGACCTTCTCAAAGGACAGGTAACCTGAATTTTTTTTAACATTGCAAAATATATTTTTCTCTAGCTTCATTCTTGGTAATGACAGAGCCATTTTGGCAGAAATTTAAAAAAGAAGAAAAAGAAAGGTAGCCTGATGCAGGCCACTGACATAGAACATTTCAGTCCAAATGGCTAAAGTTTGGCAAAGTTATAAACAAATGAAAAAGAATCAGGCAACTTTAATAATAGTTGGTGCTGCCAGCCGGCCTATATGTCTCTGTGTGTATGTCTGTATGTGTGTTTCTGTGTGTGAATGAACTTAAAAAGGACTTTACCTACTCTCAAACTGATATATGTAAGCCCCATCGCTAGAGAAAAAGACAGCACTAATCTTGGACATTTCTAGCATCATTTTATAGATGTTTGTTATGTGTGTAGCATTAGTGTAGGAGACTTGCAGACAGTAATCCTGGGGAAGGATATTTGCAGGATCTCATTTACACATGGATAAAATGCACTAACGCTTTTGAATGCAATCCAAAGAAATTGGCATGCTGGAGCACAGGGCAATCCAGACAGATGTTGAAACATGCTACACCCAAAGGCAAGTCCAAGCCCACCGATACAACTGCTGTTCGAGGTCCCCAAAGAACCAGGTTATCCCCCTGGATAACAATTTCAACTGTATAGTTTCTAGGTCTACCTCACAGCTGCCACTAAGTTTGAAGATAGTGTGCTATAATGGAATTCATAGTACCCCTTTAAAGCCCATTGTCAACTTATTAGGAAATAGTTCTTACTTCCGGACAGCCTCTTCACAAAAGAATAAATGGACACAAATCTGATATCAGGAATCATAACATTCAAAAACCAGTAGAAGAACACTTCAATCTCTCTGGTCACTCAATAACAGACCTCAAAGTGGCAATTCTTCAACAAAAAAACTTCAAAAACAGACTCCAGCGTAAAGCTACAGAACTGGAATTAATTTGCAAACTAGATACCATCAGATTAGGCCTGAATAAAGACTGGGAGTGGTTGGGTCATTACAAAACCTAAATTTAATTTCCCCAATACTAATTTCACCCTACTGTTACTCACACCTTCTTGTCAACTGTATGTAATGGGCCACTCTCTTACCACTTCAAAAGTTATTTCTCCTCCTTTAGTATCCTGCTGTTAATTGATTTATCTCATTAGACTGACTTAACACTTGGTAAGCTACTCACATCCTTTCATGTATTTATACCTCCTCCTGTATCTTTTACTTCATACCTATGATGAAGTGGGTTCTAGCCCACGAAAGCTTATGCCCAAATAAATTTGTTAGTCTCTAAGGTGCCACAAGGACTCCTCGTTCATTTTGTGAACTGTCATTCTAGTTTTCCTCACAAACATGTAAATATTGCTTACCTGACCTGGGGGCTAACATCATTTAAATTTTTGCTCTGCATGTCTCTCAGGGGTTAGAAATACAAAAATCACATTAGTTGTATAGATGATGAATTCAGTACAAACCACATGGTCTGAATCTGGATCAAGATTTTGTACTTGACTCCTATTTCTACTTAAAACTTGGATCCAAACAGGCCCTCCACTTTGAGAAATCTCAGATCCAAACTTTACAGCTTGGGCTGATGTCTAGTTTGACTGTAAGTTAGTTGTTACCTGTAAGATAACCATGAGTTCCATATTAAAAACTGTACAAATCAAACCTGGTCAAGAGCTTGGTTTTTTTGTTGTTGTGTAGAGGAGAATGTAAAACTAACGTAACCATGAAATGCTTTTAAGCTGAAGCCTGCATTATTGTGAGATTCTCTTCATCTTTGCTAACATTTCTAGTACAGTTTTGAAATGAGATTGCCAATGTTCTTAGCATAAATTTACCACAGGATGATAGATTTTGGCAACTTTAATTTCTTAACACTTCCTCCTCTTTAGAGTTTCCACAACAATGCTTCCCACAGGCCTGTTTTATGGCAAAGCCCTCAGTGTTGACCTTAGATTTAGCAGCTGTAAGATAGCTTAAGGCACGTATGCCCAAATCTGTTTTGTTTTCTCCCGAGATCCAGCCACTTGGTTGAAATAATGTATATGCTGTGTAAAAGTCAAACAATCAGCAAGCTTTATTTTTGAAATGAAGATATATCCATCCTTCCTACTCTATTTATACCATGCTTTTCAGAGTGGAATCTGAGCACCTAAATGTGGATGTCTGATTGGGGAAGTTGGGGTGAGCGTGGGTTGGGCCCAATAAATATGATATTAATTGAAGCAAGATGACAGTGGAACTTTAAAAGGAAGCAAGTAATCCTGAGAGAAAGTCTGAATGGCCAAAACATTGGTGTTTTATGTGACGAAGCGGCCTGTAATTTACGCCCACTTCCTCCTGAAAAAAATACATGTTAGAAAATTTGTCTAATTCTTCCCATGTGAAAGAAGTGCATGAAAGGAACATACAAAATCTTCCCTTTTGTTTTCTCATTAATTTTTTCATTCTAAAGCCCTCTTGCCAAGCTCCCTTCCAGGTGCGAGAGCTTTTCCTGTAATTTATCCTTGGTATTCTTATCCAGAGTGTTACCTCCAGAACTATTTCCTTTTAACATTAATTATCCTTTGAGTCAACTCACCCGCAGCACACAGAAAGGCATAAAGACTTTGGGGGAGGGGGGTTCTCACTGAGCACATGTGCTTCTCTTTCCACATAGAGAGAGACACCACCAGCACCTTGAAGACATTACAGCATGTACTGTAGGAACCAAAGTTAATAAGTATAAAATGGATGGTTATTGTTTGCTTATGTGCCATACTGTTTCCCATATGATGCAGTTGTAACACCGACAGACCCTGGTCATCGGCAGGCAGGATTGAACCTGGGACCTCTGAAGCTAAATTCATGAGCCTTTACTCCATGAGCTAAAAGCCACATGGCTCTTAGCTAAGGCTGTTGAGCAGACTCATTAATCTCTAAGTGGTCTCAGTGCCACTAGAGGGGACAGAACACCACACCCAGGAGATGTTTGGGTTACACAGTCCTGGAGCTCAGCATGCTGGAAGTGTAACATTAGGATAAAAACTCAAGAAGAATGGATGTAAACTTAGCAATTCCACTAATAAACATCTTTCAAAGGGGTATCTTCGCTGTAACCATAGCTGTGCATGTGTGGTCTTCTCTTGCTCTCTCAGACCAGACGAATAAAGATGAATAATGCTATAAAACCACGAGGGGCTGTAGTTGTTTTTGTGGCACATAGTACACAAAATGGCAAGGGAGAGGTTAATCTTTTGTCCTCCTTGCCCACTGGAATGTTTATCGACTCACAGGGAAGGTCTCCTTTCTTTCCGTGAGTTAAGTCAGCCTCTGCTTTGTTTGACGCTGCCCATTTGAGGAAAGCTTATCCCTGACCTTCTGCCAGAGAGACTGATGACAAGGACGGTTTGCACTAACCTTGACATTCACCAGGGTAAATGGCTTTTTCCACAAGTAGTCAGCAAACAAGGAGAGCCAGTCAAGAGCTAATGAATCTGTACCTGAGAGAAACTGAACAACACTTGTGCTTTTAAAGAAGAAAAAAGGGTGACAGCTTCATCTGTGCTTAAAGGTTGGAGAATTAACTCTTACAGCTAATTTTAGAGGGTGTCTTTTTAATTTATACCACAGAGAGAAAAGGAAAAATTAGATCTTCAGTTAGCCCCCCCACCCCCCACACACACACATATCCCTGCCTACCGCAAGCATTCAGTGAAGTCTTGTTTACCAATCAGTGGCTGGGCAAAAGAGGAGATACCAACTGAGGCAAGCATAAGGAAAGATGCTGAAAAAGGAGACTTACTCAACTCTATGATTATTTTATTAAAGCATAAACTTAAAGATCCATCTCTTCACCACATTCCTTCTTCCCTTTCTGATTGATGTTGTGCCTACCAATTACATGTGGTAATATGTTGTTACAGAGACAGCCAAAGCCCATAATTTAGTTTTAGGGCCTCATTCTGCATTCCTCCTGAGCTGTGTTTGTTTGGTGCAGGAAGCTGTGGTTGGGGATGGTTAAAGGTGAGTATAAGATGCTATTGTTCCTCCTATATCCTAGGCCTTGCATGTGAGGCCCCCTGGCTGACTTAGCGCAGCTTCTGAGCTCATGTAACCTCCATCTGAGAATGGCTGGGAACAGCGAGGTCCTAGCATGCTAACAACACATCCCCAATGTACAGGCTGCTAAGGTGGTCTTCAGGGAGCTCTACTCTGGCCAGGGAACCGTCTTTTGCTTGGGGTATGCCTCTAGGGATGGCTCTGCCTGCTTTATGGCAGAGTAAAGGGCAAGAGTGCAAGTCAAAATCTGTCCCTTAATGCCCAGGTCTCTTCACAATAAAGCACAAAAACAGAGACCTTTGCCCTTTTCTCACCTCAAGTGGAAGGAGGTTTCTCCAGCCATTTAGCTGAGGTCTGAAAACTGTAGGAAGAACCCTGTCAATTGCAGCATATTGCCATCTTTTTCCATTGCCATCTAGATGAAGTATTCGTATTACTAATTAGTTTGTGTGAAATTTAGTTTTTTGTGAAAAAGCCATCTTCCTGTATTTGTGCTTGTGCAAGAGCTGGACTGACAGCACTGTAGATTGAAATCCTCTCTTTACCTGCAAACCTAGCCCATCACCTTAGATAATGTTAACTCAATTGTTGTAATCTTTGAGGTATTTCCTACAGTAAACAGAGGAGGTGTAGGAAAAATCGCTGATACTGAGGTTATTTTACCTGTTTATTTAGGGGAAAAGAGACACATTTGTCAGCATGACCACTGTACAGCAGCAATGCAAAGGGCTCCCACAATGCTGTGTGTTCTGGAGAGACTCTTCTATTGGTAATAGGATTATTTAATCGCAGGGACCAGTTATAGCGGTAAGAAGGTAATTTAGTCTTCATGCTCATTCCATCCTTGGAGTTCTTGTTGAAACTCCCAACAAGGGAATCGATTATGATTTGGGTGTCTGTCCACTGGAAACTAAACTGTGCCCTCCAACTCATTCACATTTAGGCAACACACCGGGTGATTAAAAATTGTAATCAGTACAAACCGAGGCTAGATTCCAACAAGCTATGTATTGCATAACCAATCCTCTAGGCCATACAGTTTCCCTAAATGTTTAAGAATCAAGGGCCAGATCTTCACCTGGACTTATGCCAATTTACAGCAGCTCAGGGTCTGATCCAAAAAGTTTGTTAGGGAAATGAAACCCAAAGCCAAGTCCCATTTTTCTAGATAAAGGGAAGAGAATCAAATTAGCAGTTGTCTAGTGGGACTTGGAGTGTCATGGCTCATATGTTCTGTGTCTGATTCTGCCACTAATTCATATGTACATAACTCACACTTGGTGGACTTGAGCAAATTCTTTGCCTCACTGTGCATATCTGCAAAATGGGTATATTAATACCTACCTTATAGGCAGGCTGGAAAGTTTAATTCAATGTTTGTGAAAGGCTTTGAGGAGTGAAATAAATGAAATGGTCCAGCTCCCATGCTAAATCATAGACACAGGCCATGGAAATGGGCTGGCATGGCCAGCAATGCTAGTCACATTTTCCGCAGGACAAGAAAATTGCCTTTTAATGCCCAGCTTTGGTATCTGATTTTGCGCTAAGCAATGCTGCTCTCACACTTAAATAAATAGTATTTTAAAGACAAACAATAGTGCTTGAAAAACATCCATGTCAGTAAACTACAATGTAAATTAGATGTCAGATTAAAGCAAGATTGCTTGATGTTTCCTTAGGTAGAGCTCTGTCCAGATTCTGCAACATGCATCATGATATAACATGTGAATGAGAAGAGAATAGGAAAGAGTGAACTTGAGGATAAATTAGGACATAACTTTGTAGGTGGCTAGGATTGGCTGGGGTTTTTTTTTTTTTTGCATTTGCTGATCAAACATGCAGGAGTCCCTTGAACTGTCAGAACATGAAACATGGAGCTGGCTCAGAGTAAATGGACAAACCTTTCAAACTGAGGACAGTGGGCACTCCTGGGTGAAGCCTGTCAGGAATGTGTTGATGGCAGATAAGTATGTATCCTTGTGAAAGTCTAAAAACAAAGCTGCAGCGGCAGTGAGGCTCCCAGAGAAAAAGTTGTATACAGTGAAGAAGATAATATTTCATCTCCCTCCGGGTCAGTTGGTTCTCAGCAGTGTTCTCTGTTTGAGATTTGAGGATTTGCAGACAGACAAACTCCACAACCCAGCAAAGGTCAGTCTAAATATCAGCCAGATAAACAGCACCTTAACCATAAGCACAACTCCGATTTATGGTACTCAATTTATTCTTTCCTTTACATGATGAAGTGAAATGTGTGTTTCGTCAGAGAGCCAGGGCTGAAGAATTTAAAGCAACATAACTTCCTGAGGTGCTTTAAAAGAAATATACTTCCCTGTACCAACAGCCCCTTTCCTCTTTAAGATTCTTTCTTCCTGACCATTTTGCTATTGAGCATTTTTCTTTCCCCCCGCCTCCCCACCTCCCATAAAACAGGACATCTGTCTTGCAATTACTTTGCAGAATAAGATGTTGGTGAAAGAAAATCCAATTGGGCTGGATTCATTCCTGATGCAGCTCTGTTGGGTGGAGTCGCAATGGGGATGAATTGGGCCTACTCTGTTTTTCAAAGTTGTGATTTGAGGTTAATGAATGCATGATGCCCATGATAAAGAAATCATTACCGGCTGCAAGCTGCAGCTTGGCAGACTTATACTCCCGTCAAACTGGCAGTTGTCTGCAATCTGCAAACAATCTGAAGCCCATTAGAAACATAGAGAAGGGTTTTTTTTATCATCTAGGTTGATGCAATCAAACACTTTCCAACTATCTGTGCTTTTTACTATCTTTGAAATATAGCAAAGAAGTAATAATTTTGAAGGTCTTCTCCTAGAGAAGGTCTCCCCCTCACTTCTACTGGAACTACTTATTACACTGAACAGGCTTAAAGAGACCCATAGGAGACGTGAAAATAGAATTCCATTTGCCTATTCCCTGCCCTTGGTTTTCCTTAGAAGTTAGGTGCTATCTCTACCTGAGTTTTCCTGGTATTGCCCTACTGCTTCAGATGCTTCACTGTGGTAATTTCACATGTCAGAATCAAAGAACTCCAATGTATCACTTGAAATGGGAGTTTTGCATGAGTAAAGTCTTCAGGATCAGCCCCCAAAAGAAAGAATAAGGTACAGGTAACTCACATAGCTTGTGTTCAAGGCTTTTTTTCAAATGCCTCTCACAGAGTAAGGCAGAAAGCAGGGGATCTGAAATATGTCCTTGCTGCAGTACACAAGATGCAGGAGTTAAGCAGTTTTTGCATGTGCTTCTCTTATTCTCATTTATACTAAATCCCCTTTACACCACTCTCGGGGTGAAATCCTGAAAGCTGGAATTTTGCCATTGACTTTGCCCTGCCAGCATGAAGTAGCTTTAAAGTGGGTGTAAATTACCTGTAAATGAATGCGGTGAATATAATGAAAAATTCACATGCCTGAGCATTGTAGCTATGTTGACATAACCCCCATTGTAGACACAGCTAGGTCTATGGAAGAATGCTTCTGTTGACGTAGCTACCATTGCTCAGGGAGGTAGAGTTCCTACAATGAACCTTGGCGCTACAGCAGCATAGCTACAGCTTTAATTTTTTTACAAATTGAAACACAGAAATGTTGTTTACATTTCAGTCACACTTGGATTCTTTATCCATGTATAAGTATTGTATGTATGTCATCATCATCATCCTCATCATCATCCTAGCATTTAGTAGGAGTTTTAATCATGGGCCAGGACCCCATTGTGCTAGGTGCTATACAAATGCAGAACAAAAAGACAGTTCCTTCTCCGAAGGGCTTACAATCTAAACAGAAGACAAAAGACAACATATGGCTACAGACAGACGGAGGAGTACAAGTAAACAATGAGACAATATTGGTCATCACAATAGGCAGTGGCTTCGCCACATTAGCAGCCTAACCATATATACCTAAGGTTCAGTTTTTTTCCACTTGAACTCATTTGCCTTTATCCCAACTGATACAGTAGCTTTTGTGGAAACTGATTTTTAGTGTCACTGCACACTTGATGTAGTTAAAAAAATGCTACTTCTGCAGAACTGTAAGCTAACATTTGTCAGCAAAGTATACAGCTATAGGCTAGTTGTCACAACTCTAGATGCCAATATAGTAAACCCTGGTTCAATTAGCCTACTCACAATTTGTAGTTGCAGCCTCTAAATCATGCAAATTATCTCCATAGTCTGTAATCTTAATACAAATAACTTTTCAATAATTTGTATGATTTTATAACACACATAAGCATTGTAAAGTTATGAAAAATGCTAATGTTATTTTAATTGCTTTTAAGTCCCCTATGGGAATCTGTATTTTATAAGAATACCCCTTACAACTTTCACAGCCAGTAGAAGACATTTGGGTCCACAGAGGAATGTAATTTAATTTGCTTATCTCTTTCAAGTTTTTTTTTTCCAAAGGCAACATTTTCACCATTAAAATTTAAAGCTACATTTTGGGGGCTTAAGTTCATGTTTGGGATTTTATATGCAGTTTATGTTGAAAAAAATACTACTTTGTTTGAGTGCGTAAGAATGAAGAGCTGTTTGGACTGATGCAGGAACTTGGACCTAATGTCAGTAGTAGTAATAAAGGGCCACACATTTATAATGATGGGCAGCAAGTTACATGTATAACTCCTGTTAAATAAAGCAGACACTGGGCACATAACTCCCAGTTCACTGAGTTGAGCAGGCATCCCCATAGCATCACCACAATTTATTCATTTATACTTGGGAGATGGAAGAGTGACATGCTATTAACATTTGTTATTCTAGATAGTTTACTTCAAAATGCACTGGGGATTTGACATAATTACTGGAACACTCCCTTGCTACCCACGCTTGGGGCAGTGGGGAATGCAATATCATATTGTGCAACAGACAGATCCCAGGATATGGTGGGACTCTTGAAATTGTAAGTGAAATATCATCCTAAAACAATTTTTTCTCATAATTTTTGACCCGCTCTTCCATGACCTGAACAGACATAACCTGACAATTAGGGTTGGGCAAATATCTTTAAAAAATCTGCAAATATTCACCAGCATAAATAAATAAATCTGCCTCAGCTGGGTTTGGGCCCTTCTTTCCTTTTCACACACAAGTTCACGGCAGGCATATTGGCAGAAATAGCAAACTTTAAGCAAATATTAACACTCTTTGCAGAAAGCAAATTTTAAATTCATTAACATGAATGTGCTTAGTAGGTTCTAGCTCAGTCATTCAGGAAGCAGCAATAGAAACGTGTGCCCTATGTGTCCAATCAAAACAAACTGGCGCAGCTCAGATATCAACATCTCACAACAAACTGCTTACGAACAATCTGTTCTACAGACTAAAAATTCTTGTACACATTATTCACAGAATAATTTTAAATAACAAATAAATGTTCTACAGACTAAAAATTCTTGTACACATTATTCACAGAATAATTTTAAATAACAAATAAATGTTAGAAATCTGTAAACTTCTTGCAGACAACTGACACACAGGAAAAAAGTTTATTTCACTGGGTACATGATTCTCTATTAATTACTTCCTCAGATCTGCTGACAGTGCACAAAAACACACGGTGTGACATGATAAATACTGTATTGAGTTTTATGGCACTATTCAATATCACCAAGACTTCTCAAAATATATTAAAATAAATTTTTCCATGGTGGCATTTCTTTGGGGGAATTCCATCAGTCTTGACAAAATAAATTCAGTACTAAGGTAGGAAGGAGAGGGCACTTCTGAATCTCTGCATACTGACCAGTCTTCTGGTATTTATTTGTATTGGGCTCTTTGAAATCTCAATCATAGCTAATGCCTACATATTCATCCTGAAGAGTCCTTCCATTGCTTTCTCTCCTTTTTTTGAGGTGGCTGCCATATCGCCTTCCCAGTCACACAAGTAACTTCCTCCAAAGCAACCAGCAAAACTATTGATCTGAAAAAAGTCCATTGTAATCAGTGGGACTATATCTATGGCTTCACATCAGGACCTAGATAATCAAGTAGCTACTATTTTAGCTATAGGTATCAATCACTGGGCACTTCCTTCTACAAAAGAATCAAATCCTAATCTTCATTGGCCTGGGCAGGAAGGTGGAGAAGAATCCTGAAATAAAGCAGAACCTAGGTCTCAGATGTCTCAGCAATACGGAGGCTAAAAACTAATTACATAAAAAAGACAATCCTCATGCTCACTTCCACTTGAAGCAAAACCCATGAATCTGGGCTAGAAGAGAAGAAGAACAGAGGCAAGTTGGCATGGAAATGAACCATTTGCCAAAGACCAATAGTACTGCCTAAGGATGCTTATAACGCACCAGCTGACCAAAAGATGACTAACACATGTAAGTACTTCCATGCCCTTACATGTAACATTAGAAGAGCTTAGTCAATAGGAGTCGACCTAAGCCTTTAGCACACATAAGTAAAGATGACCCTACAGCTTGTCAAGGATAAATCACCATAACTTTATAATTACTGAACTGATTTTTTTTCTAATATGACTTCACTTTTAGATCTCAATGAGATCTTCAAAAAATGTCAAGTTTGAAGAAAATCAGGTCAGCACTTTTAAAGGTACAAACATTTGTATTTGGCAAGTTTTGAAAATAACTGAAGCTGGGAGGACAGCTTACTTCTAAGCATGGATGGAAGAGGAGGAGGGCACACTGAAATTGCTGCTGAAAGTATGATCAAAGAGATGGGCAGAGGATGAAGACACAATGAAGTCATGGGGAAGATAAGATGGTGAGATGGAAAGGTAGATCGACAGAAACAATAGAGAAGCTGATGGGAATAAAGCTAGAATAGAGTCTCTAGCATTTTGCCAGGAAGAAGTCATTAGCCATCTTAGTGAGAGTAATTTCAGTGGAGCAGAGAGGGTATAAACAAAGGTGGAAGGATTTGAGGATGGCGCAGGATGAGAGGAATTCAAGGTTTAGTGAATTGGGAATTGAGGGAAGAAGGAAAATGAGGTACTAGATGGAGAGACGAGGAGGGTCAAAAAGACAACTTTCTGAGGATGGGGAAGATCAAGGCATTCTTGTATTGTGACAAGGAGGAACCAGAGATGAGTGAGAGGCAAGGGAGGGGGTGAAGGTGAACACGAGGGAGCTTAGGAACTCAGAAAGGAGGTGAGCAAGGGACAGGTGAAGGGGTCAGAGATATGGAGAACATTTGCTATTAGTGACAGGGCAGAAACAGAAGAGGTTGTTGGAAGGGGAGAGGAGAAAATAGGTCATGGTAGACATTGTCAGCAAACCCTGTACAGAGCGGGAAGAAGGGGCACTATAGGCAGAGAGCTTTAGGAGGGAGCCAAGGGGTATAAATAGGTAGTGTGGAGGAGAGGGAACATGGCAGCTATGGAAGTTACTGCAGCCAGATGTCACAGTTGTGGAACAGCTCTACTGCTGTTCGCAGCCTCAGGGTGCAGATAATTTCCCCATCAGCCTTCACAGCTCTCCCTGGAACTTGGCTCAATTATACTAGTTTTGCATGGGAATAGAGGTTGGCCCACTGATAAACAGACTGCAAATATTTCCCTGTGTGTTTCATTTAGGGTTGCCAACTTTTTAATCACACAAAACTGAACACCCCTGCTCCTTCTCTGAGGCCCCACACCCCCACTCGCTCCATCCCCCCTCCCTCCATCGCTCACTCTCCCTCACCCTCATTCACTTACACTGGGCTGGGGCAGGGGGTTGGGGTGCAGGATGGGGTATGGGCTTTGAGCTGGGGGTGCAGGATCTGGGGTGGGGCCCGGGATGAGGGGTTTGGGTGCAGAAGAGGGCTTCAGGTGGGGCTGAGGGGTTCAGAGTGCAGAATGGGGTATGGGCTCCATCTGGGGGTGTGGGCTCTGGGGTGAGGCCAGGGATGAGTGCTTTGGGGTGCGGGAGGGGACTCCGGGCTGGGGCGGGGGGTTGCAGTTTGTGGGGGGATGAGGTTAGGGCTGGGGGTGGGGTTGGGGTTGGGGATGAGGGGGTTGGGGCACAGGAGAGGGTTGGGGTGTGGGAGGAGGTGAGGGCTCTGTCTGGGGATGTGGGCTCTGGGGTGGGGCCAGGGATGAGAGGTTTGAGGTGTGGGGGGGCCTCCAGGCCGGGGCAGACTGGTGTAGTGTGGGGGGAGGTGAGGGCTCTGGCTGGGAGTGGGGTCACGGATGAGGGGTTTAGGGCACAGGCAGAGGTGAAAGTAAGCCGGTACGGTTTGTTACGGTGTACTGGCAAGAGCAGTGGCAGCGCTCCATCGGTGATTTAAAGGGCCTGGCGCGCCGCTGCAGTAGTGCTGGCCAGAGCCCCGGGCCCTTTAAATCGCCCCTGAGACCCGGGGCTCCCAGCCGCCTCTGCAGCTGGGAGCTCCGGGAGTGATTTAACGGCTCCCAGCCACAGCCGGAGCCCTGGGGCCTTTAAATCAAGATTTAAAGTGATTTAACGGCTCCCAGCCTCTTCTGGTTGAGGCCACGACTCTTCTGGTTGAGGCCACGCCCCTGCTCAGGACTCCAGCATACCAGTAAGTCCTTTAACTTACTTTAACCCCTGGGCGCAGGAGGGGGTTGGGGTGTGGGAAAATGTGAGGGTTCTGGCTGGGGGTGTGGGCTCTGGGGTGGGGCTGGGGATGAGAGATTTGGGGTGTGGGAGGGGACTCAAGGCCGGGGAAGGGAGTTGGGGTGTGTGGGGGAGGTGCAGGGTCCCGGCAGCGCTTACCATGGCTCCAAGGTCCCTGTGGCCTCTAGGTGCATGGGTGGCCAGGTTGCTCTGCATGCTGCACTCGCGCCCACAGGCGCTGCCCCCGCAGCTCCCATTGGTCGCGGTTCCCGGCCAGTGGGAGCTGCGGTGCCAGCATGGGGGCATGGGCAGCGCGTGGAGCCTCCCTGACTGCCCCTGAGCCTAGGGGCCTCAGGGACCCGACGGCTGCTTCTGGGTGCCTTGCGGAGCTAGGGCAGGTAGGGAGCCTGCCTTAGCCCCGGGCCCCTGCTGTACCGCCGACCGGATTTTAAAGACCTGATTGGCAGTGCCGACCAGAGCCACCAGGGTCCCTTTTCGACCAGGCGTTCCGATCGAAAACCGGACTCCTGTCAACCCTGGTTTCATTGTACATTGTGCGTCTCCTCATGTAGCTGCCAATCTCTCAAAGCCATGTCCCACCATCATTCCGTGCAAGGAACTCCCATGAAAGTCAATGGGGTCCTGTAGTGAAAATCCACAGAAAGATCCACAGGAACTTAGTTTATCGCAGAACATTGAAGGTAGCCTTCTATAGATTAAACATGCCCCTATTAAATCTCTTCACCCTTCCCTCCCCCTGCAACTAGTTGCTGCTGCTTAAAATTCAGCATGTTCACAACTGAACATGTACTCATGCCTTAAACACTAAGCATAACCTGCTAAAGAGAGCAGCTTCTGACAGTTAAGGAAGATTCATCTTATCATGAAAAGCTGGGGAGGGGGCAAGGAAAGGTCACAGATGAAAATATTACAGGAGACCAGCCTGTTGGCTCCTGATAAAGAGGTTTCTGCTGTGAACCCATGAGTTTGAGACTAGCCTTGTACTTTTTGGTCACTGGGCCAATAAAAGGAGGCCATGCTGCTGCTGTGTTCAGTCTCTTGGGTAAGGGTTGTTGGCTGCTGTCCTCATCAGCATTTCACGCTGCTGGAAGGCTGCTCTGTCATCCAAATTCAATGTAGGTGAAACTAAAATCACACAGCATCGATGTCTGTCTGAATCTCATTGGCCAGCATGTCATTATGAGTGAAGTAACTCATTAATATTCAGACATACTATCGGATGTGAGTTGTGGAGTGCAAACCTGCAGATTAGTCAGTACTTCTCACAAACTGTTGCATTTTTATTTGTGGCTAAGGGAGAGGGAATAGTGCTTCCTTGTTTTATGTGAATAAATGGTGGTAAGAGTGAATAATTACTTAATCACAAAAGTAAACACAGTATTGAGTATCATTGAGGGAGCTGGGAGGCAGCAGGTCTTCTCCGTCTGAGTTGTGTGTTTTTTCTTCCTTTTACATAAAATACTAATAAGAATTGAACTCCACTCACCAGAGTTCTGGGGAGGTTTATTTGTCTCCTGTTTCCTCTGGAGTTGGCAATTAAAATATGTTTGTTCCTTGGATGGTTTAGGGTTTATTTTAGCCGAGAAATGATTTATTTGTAGTAAATTCCCCACAGTGAAATACAAAGGAGGTGATGAAATAAACGTATAAGCTTTACCTTAATCAAAGCAGAGTCATTAGCTCTTTTTGTTATTGTCCCTCACCTGTTCCCCTTCCCCAAATCGCAGAGCCAAGATTTTCAAAAGAAGCTAGCGATTTTTGGTGCCCAACTAGAGACTGTGAAAAGGGCCTGGTTTTCAGAAAATGCTAAGGACCCTGCCTCTGAAAAACAGGCCCCTTCTAGATATCTCATGAAGGGCACCAAAAATTGAGGCTTCCCAAATCACTAGTCATTTTTGTAAATCTTGGCCTACAGCTTTCATGATTGTAAAAAGATGCTGTCAACTTACTCTTAGGACTTGATCCTGCTCCCATGCAAATCAATGGAAAACTCCCATTAACCTTAATCAGGGCCGGCTCTGGCTTTTTTGCCGCCCCAGGCAAAAAAGCCTCCGGCCGCAGCCCTGGGAGGAGGGCGGCGAGCCCTGGTTGGGGCTCCGCTCTCCCCCCAGCGGCCAGAGTGCAGGGGGCAGGGCGGCGAGAGGGCGGCAAGCCCCAGCTGGGGCTTGCCGCTCTCCCCCCGGCCGCCGGGGGGAGGGCGCCGGGGGGGAGGCTGGCCAGAGCGCCGGGGGGAGGGCGGCGAGCCCGGCTGTGGCCCCGCTCTCCCCGGCGGCCGGAGCGCCACGCCGCCCCCCTCCAGGTGCCGCCCCAAGCACAAGCTTGGTGGGCTGGTGCCTGGAGCCAGCCCTGACCTTAATAGAGCAGGATCAATTCCTTAGACACAGTGTCTTAAAACACTCTTTTCTTCCAAAACTCTTTTTACCTATTATTGTTACAGTGACACTGAATATTACTAGGATATTAGAGGAAAACAAATATTCCTCTGTTTCTTCAGCTCATTTACTTTGTGTAGTTTCCAGCACAGTTCACCTTTGTAGTCAGTGAGTTAGTTCAGTTTTACCTGTGGTTTGTGTGGGTTTTTCACACGGGGGAGGAGGAAGAGGGGGAGAAAAGCCTTTGAAAAATCTAATTGTAAAGCGATACAAATTGGCAAGGAGACTCAAGGCCAGGAAGAGTACCTGAAACTATTTTTAATCCCCATTCTCTAATTTACTAGACTTCAAGTTGATAATGTCCCTTTTAAGCTCAAGGCCCTATCCTGCACCTTTGGAAGCTATCCCCTTTGAATGCAATGTGACACGTGTCAGTTCCTAAAATTAACCTCCACTATTAGGGCCTGACCTTGACTGGTGGAGAGCAAGGTCCCCGTTCAGGAAAGTATCCCCATTCACAAAAGAATTTAAGCCCCTATATTAAGTTGCTTTGAAGTCAATTTGACAAAGGATGCCCTTAAAGTTAAGCACTTGCTTCAGTGCTGTCCCGAATAGAGATGGACTACTAGAGCATGTTTTGAAGTGCACTCCTGAATTGGGGCTCAAGGTAACAGGAGCGGCTGGTGCTAAGCACCTCACAGAATCAGGCCCTGTGTGAGGAATTAAAAAAATCGGGGATGATCAGCAGTGATCTCCTTATTGGCTGAGGATGGAGCGGGGGGAGAAGATGGCTTCCTAGCCCTAAGCCGAATACACTGGGCTGCTTTTCTTTTTTCAAATCTGCTATTAGTAAATAATTTAGAAAATACAGTTCTTATCTCCCAGAATTCCCACCAGAATGAAAGCACTGGACTAGATGGGACTTTATCAGCTCTTTACCCAAGCAAAATTAAAATGGAATGTACCAGACTATGTGTGTCCCTGCTGCACCTGGCTTCAGGAAGGTCACGGCTGGGTCAATCTGTACTTTTCTGCAGAGCTTTGTTATTCATCCATATCACTCTGTTACAGTTATAGGGGTCAGTTCTGTGGGAAAGCTGAAGAGCCTGGAGATTGTTAAGCACAGAATTTTGTTTACTCCCTGTTTTATATGGGCATATTTCATATGACTTAAAGAAGAGATCATTTGCTTGCAGAGTTAACCATCATTTTAACATCCCACATTTCCATTTTAGGACTGTGCCTCTTACGAGCTATTATATTATTCAAAAACGCCCCGATCTCCTGGAACAAAATGTGGTGTGCAGGGCTGTAGACAGGCTCTTAAACATACGTCTACAAGAGTGGTTAAAATATCACTTCACGTCGATAAGGGATTTTTCTTTCCCTTATGAAAACAGTGTGGCCTCAGAATGTCAGCCCAGTCTGTCTGTCAGTTCTCAGTTGCACCATGGGATAAAATTGCTGATCCTTTTTATCCCCTTCTGGGAGTAGTATTAACAGTACACTCATTTTTGTTCCATTTATAATTCATTACTCTCCAGATATTTAGATTTACTTAGTTGCATTAAAAGGCACAATGAGACAAAAACTTAGATGGTTACAAGGCAGGGAGGGTGTTCTTTTTTCATTATGGTGTGAGGAGAGGTGGCTTCTGGATGTGTTTGTTTGAGACTGTTGTGTGGTGCCTGTATTGGGTGCAGTTTTGTGCTCATTTCCTTCAAGGCTGACCAGGGAGCGTTTAAATGTGCATATTGCTCTCTTGCCAGAATCTGCTTGGAAATAAGATGCTGGGATCAATGTGCTAATCTTTGAATCGGGGGCTGGGGGCTGGGGGCGGGGGTAGAGGGGGTGGGAAGGGAGAAATAAAGACTACATAATAACAAACAGTAATTTGGGTTTGCTGCTAAAAATGAATACAAAGCCA
Organism: Terrapene triunguis; assembly: GCF_002925995.2. Classification (NCBI taxonomy): domain Eukaryota; kingdom Metazoa; phylum Chordata; order Testudines; family Emydidae; genus Terrapene; species Terrapene triunguis. Next base: position 20,325,723 of record NW_020664483.1, read on the forward strand.
TATACTGATCATACTTTTCAGGATGTATTAGCAATTATAGACTATTAATATGCAAGGAATTTCAGCTAAAATGTTATGGTAACACCTTTATTAAAATGTTGATTCAGCATATGGACACAACCCTGAATCTAATAGAGAAGCCGGATCATTGAAGTGCATGGAAGTTGTGGGTACTCAGAATCTCTTGGGCTGTGTTTGATGACTGTAGGTATTTAACTATGAGCACACTACATTGCTCGGTGTCTTCCTCTGTGTTCTGTACAACACTGTGCCAGCAGTCCTCAACAAATAAGAACAATAATCATAATTCAGAACATGTGTCCAACCACAGTTTTCCTCCCATTCAGGAAACATTATAAGATTGGAATTCTCTAAATTTTAGTGATTTTCTTTACACCCCAAAGTAACAGTCATGTTATTCCTGGCTGAATCACACCCAGTTTCAGTTGGGAATTGGACCTTTGAAAATCTCCCCTATGATCTCTGGCTAGAAAGATATTTAATTTTAACCTTTGTTTCTTATATATTTTTGTCATTTTAAAGTCACATGAGTGTAAGCATCCCATCTCCCCTCAGAGGATGACAGCTTTAGGGACAGATTCTCTGCCCTGCCCACAATACCCTCAGGGTTTACCCAGATGTGAGGGAAAGAAAAGGAAATTTTAAGCCATCTTTACATGTTTACACTCCTCTGATCTGGAGCCAACCCACTGCATAAGTTGAAGCAGCCTGAGCCTACTTTATCTCACACCCAGCTGCCCCTGATCCCAAGGGGATGTTCTGACAGACAAGGCTCAGCTGGACATAACAGCTTCCAGGCCATGCTCCCTTTTGCCCAGCCACACCTTTACACCATGTGTGTGTTGTGTGTGCGTGCGTGTGCACTCGTGCAGGTACTAGTATACCAGCCTCACACCACCAGGGATCCCCCTGCACAAGGAAATCCTCTGTTAGTAGCGTAAGCTGGCTTTATGGCAGTTCTGCTGTGCTAGAACAGTGCAAAGCAGCCAGAGCAAGGGCCACACTCTGCTCCTTAAGATGTTTCTGCAGGTAAAACTAAACAAAAACTCCAACAAGCCCATCACTTTCAAACTAGCCACAACACGAACTAACTGCATTTGTGTATTTTGTTGGAATTTTTCTCTTCTAAACAACGTGACATATTTAACTTGAAGTTGTGGTTCAATGTGAACAAGAGCATATCCGGATGTACTGCTATGAACATGACCTATAATTTTTTAGCTGGGTTAGTGCACTTGACTACGAGGGATCTGAAGAGGACATTCTGGACGTCAGGCCCAACATACACTGTCTAAAAATGATCCAAAATAAGGCTGACACATTATTCTTTAGAAAATAAACCCACGGGAGGATAATATGCCAGTCATAAAAGATACTCTTCCTCATAGGAGAATGCTAGTCAAATCAGCCAATCTAATGTGAAAGTTACTTTGAATGCATGGGCTCTGATTTCTTCCCCTGAAGGTCCTTTCCATGTATTAACGGCATGGTTCCCCATTATAATCATGCTGCAATTCGCTCTAGTCACCAAACTGCACCCTACTACCCTTTTCAAAATGGTCTGCAGGTGTTAGAGGGGGAGTTACTGCTGGTTTCACCAACTGGGAAATCCACAGTCTGCATAGACAATGCTCACTATGTCCAGTGTTGCACACCACCAGCCTGCCACTTCCAGGCATCTTCTCTGCAGGCCCAGAATAACCTCTTTAGATCCTCATAGAGACTTCCCCATGGTCGGGTCAGAAGGATACAGGCTATGGAGACAGCCCCCATTTTTTTCCTCATTTTGTTCCACTTTGTATTACCGTGCCTAGAGGGGAGCTTGTGAGGGGAGCTCCAAACCGTTTTTGACAACTCAGGCACATTCTCAAGATCAGTATTTGTACCAAAATAGGTTTTCTACTTCCTTTTTGCCTTAATGGTTGTAAAGGAGATATTAAGCTCTCTCAGATCAGAAAGAATGGCAATGTAGGTATGAAAAGTGTTCCCAAATACTTCCAAACTACTCAAATACAATGAGTCTAATACTGAGTTTAGCGTCTCCAGTGTAAATCTGGAATTCCTTCATTGACTCTGGATTTAGACCAGTATAAATATGATCGGAATTTGGTTATATGCTATAAAAATTCTTATGCACTGTATTCATCCAATCCTCACTACATAGCAAAATATTGCCTTAGAGTGAGTATGTGGAAGAAGAACTCTATATTGGATAAACATGTGATTTCTTATTTTTTTTCTCAGAACACTGCTGTTTTTTTTTTAAATGAGAAATTCAGACCCAACAAAGGCCAAGAAATTCAAGCATTTGGGTTTTTTTTTACTGCTATACTGATCATACTTTTCAGTATGTATTAGTAATAGACATCATAGTGTGGCGCCATTGCTCCTGCTCTCTTCCAGCTGCGTGAGTTAAGCTTCAACTTTGCATGTCCTGGTTTTTGTTGTAGTCACCATTTGTAACATTATTTAAACTCAAATTAAATGGGGCAGAGGGGAAGACAGGTCTAAGAACTCATATAATTATTGACAGCACTATCACTTGTATTTCCATTCTTAAATTAAAGTTACTTGAATTAGTTGGATATTTGAGGTGGCTCAAATATTTAATATATTTGTAAAAGAGAAAAATATTGAAAAGGAATGGCAGTGGGTGTATGGTGCAAAGGGGGAGGGAAGCAAGGAAGATGCTCTGAGCTCTTTTAGCAGGAGCACAGTTTGCAATCCTATTCACACTCATTGTCTGTCATTGTTGTACCAGACACACTCCATTCATGGCTGTTCTCTTTTTCCTTTTCAAAATGTGCCCAGTGGTCTTGCTCTGTTTGTTGTCAAGAATGAGCTGCCTGGAGTAGGAATGTTTCCCAGACGGGAGGTCAAGAGGTCAGTCTGGACCTCTGGACATTTGCAGCGCTAACTTGCAGACATGTCATGTGAAAGCAGTGTGATCCTTTGAGTATTTGACGGGGGTTTGTTTGTGTATATGCTGCAAAGCGCGATTCAGATCATGAGATTAGCTGTCAGGTCATCTGCTGTGAAAGCCATTATGAAAAACACCCGGAAACTGATGCTTGACTTGAAATCCTTAGTTTACTAAATTGCAGAAATTATCTTTGGAAGGTTTTGTCAGTTTTATGTATGTATTTTTTTAAATAATGTTTGCAGCAATGCCTCATGCAAAGTGCTAGTTGAATAAATCTGTCACTGAAACTTCAATTCCAGATTACCACACTCCAAGATCTGCTATTATAAATGAAAACGCATCTTTAGAAAGTTCTCAACAGCCTGAAGTAGATGAGCTATTGAAATGCAATAGAAAATCTACCCTTTACGGATTACTCAAACAATGATTGTAGTCCTACGTGTAAACATCGTCTAACTGTACTGTCAGGGTAAATGGTTCATGATTTGCTACCACAAGAATAGGTTAGCTTTTCCTAAGACTATGAATAATGACATAAATTATCTAAAAATAAAATCTTTTGCTTGCAAGCATGGTCAAAAAATTCAAAGGCAGATAGCAAATCAGTCCATTACCAAACTACTATGTATCCTCAGTATTTTTTTTTAATCTCTGTGAGCATCAAGATATAATTTGTCAGAAAATGCATCTGAGTAGCTCTTAAAGTACTTTTAAAAGTGGCTTTTATCAATGAAAGTCCTAACAAAGCCACAGCCCTGAACTAACAAGTTCAAACAGGAGTGAACTGGTCTCATTTTTCTATGTAGTCATTTTTAGGATTTGGGAGGTCTTTATTTGTTGTTGTTATCTCTTTTCATGGTTTCAGACTGCACAATGTTTTCTATGTCTGATGGATTTATGTAGTAATAGCCACATTTACCTTTGCTGCCATTTGAATACAGCAGCAAATCACGAACTCCTTAAGGAGAGGAAGGTAAAAGAAAAAAAGAAAGCAACAGAGTAATATATGTTCTCTGTTGAGGAGCAACACTTCTTATTCCGTTAGCAAAATACTTTTCCGTTTTCCACTCTGTCTCTTCAAAAAGCTCACCTAGCCCAATGTATTTCAGTGGAGTTGAATGGCTGAAATATATGAATAAAGACATAAAAGAAAGGAAGAGCTAAGAATTGCACCAGATATACAGCTTGAATAATTTTAGCTAAACATATTGAAATCACCCTTGCAAAATTGTCTTGAAAACTTACCAACCCAGGCACAAAATCTGCTCACATATCCTTACCATGAAGATACCGATAATCATGGGGAAGTAGAAGAGCGGGGGAGAAAAAGCTGTTTTATTTGCCCATCAGAATAAATGAATCACTCCAGGCAAGTAGTTGAGCAGAATTTTAGAAGGCTGTCTTAAATTTATTGAATAATTTTAGGACAAACTAATTTTTTTAAATGGATTTTGCAGTGTCAATTTTGAGCATCACACACCAGCCAAGTAATACAATATCTACACTAGAGACATGATCAGAAAATGGTCAATCCCCCTCCCCCCCTCCAAAGTGCAGCCAGGAGGTAGTTGCCTAATGCAGGAACAAACATCTATACAGAGTGCATGATTACGAATTCTCTGCATACAGCCCAACATGGCTCAATCAGATTGCACGGGTAGTGGATGAACATGTCACCATTGTACTTTTTTATTTGCATAAAACAATTACCCCATGGACAGTGGCTTCAGAGTTGTCTAGACAACATGCTTTAGATGGTATCACTGACCTCAGACACACTAGGCTAGCTCTAAATTAGCAATGAGCAGGGCTGGAGGGATGTATTATGATAGTTATAAACCATAAGAAGGTATTTAAATAGATAGATAAGACACATGCAAATCTTTTCATTGCCATGACAACCATCTTGATATAGGTTTTCCATATGTAGCAAGAAGGGCAGAGCAAAAGGCACTAGAAAAAATAGCAAGAACCTGTAATGATAATGAACCCTGACAGTGTATTAGTCTAGATCTTGGTCACTTATTAACTCTTAATAGAATACAAACTTCTATAGTAATACACTGTTCATTGGGTCAGGGAGCAATTACTTCTAAACCTTTGCTATAAGGATCTCTACTATATGGTTACATCTAATGTACCAATTCTTCACAAATTGATCTGACTGATTAAAAAACACTTTGCTATTAGATGTAAATTGCTTAGCTGCTCAAAAGTGCTTTGCAGGGTGGGTTTGCACAAAGCATGAAAATATGTCATTTATGCATGTCTATATTTCCTCCTGGCTTTATCGGCCAGGCAGCAAATCCCTGTAAATCTGAGTTCCCAAATAATAACTGCACCATAGTGCAGAGCAGCCTATTTCAAAAGGAGAAAATATTTCCATGCTAAAACACACACACAAAATCTTTCTCTACATTACATGTTTGAGGAGGTGAGAACCAGGTATTTATCCTTTTTATTTTTTCCTCTTAGTTCTTAATTTCTTCTAAGTGCCAAAATAGTAGCTTTGAGGCTGGCTGTAGGCACTAATGATCCCTCCGACGGCCAGCGAGGGTCCCCCTCCAGCAATGTATTTCTCAGATAGATGTGTGGAATAAAGTAAGACTTTGCTGCTAGGACCTCACTGCATCTTGCCCAGTCTGTCTGTTTCTCCTTCCTGTGTTTGTCTCTGGTTCAGTCTGCGGAATGCTGAAGAGTGTATGAGAGAGATGGGGTCAACATAGGCTGCTATAGCACCTCACTGGAAAGCTCTTACATTTCCTTCTTCTGATCAGATGGATCTACAGTCCCTGGGATCCTTGAAAATGAATTGTGAGAAAGTTTAAGGGTATTTTTCTAGGTTCTATAAGGACTCTTCTTGGGAAGTACCCGAAGGCTCTTTCTAGACTAATTCATTATTACAGTAACTTGGAATGTGCAGGTAATGTATGGTTTCATTTAGATATACAGTGGTATTTCAACACACTGGGCCAAAGTCTGGCTTTGACTTGTGCTTTCATATTTGCTGGAAAGTGATAGGCAGAAAGCACGCACAGTGGGATGTGTTCTACCCTGATTCAATTCCCTCAAGCTCACAAAGAGTTTTCTGCGAGGGGGACTGAAGTGGGATGCTCTTAGGTCAATCACCAAAAGGCACAATTCATGGGTTTTAATATAGATATAAGCTTCCTATTTCATTGCTTCAGGCACGTTACCCTCCCTCTTTGCTTCCCTCCCCTGGCTAACCCTTTACAAAATACTTGTCTTCATTTTTTAGGCCCTTCACGGTTTTAGCCTCACCCTACTTATCATTCCTTACATGGTATGGAGCCATTGATGCCTGCCTCTTGTCCACCCATCATATCATCCTCTATTGCAGGGGCGGGCAAACGTTTTGGCCTGAGGGCCACATTGGGTTTTGGAAATTGTATGGAGGGCTGTGCCTCCCCAAACAGCCAGGCATGGCCCGGCCCCGCCCCCTGACGCCCCCCCTGACTCCTGCCCCATCCAACCCCCCCGTTCCCTGATGACCCCCCCGGGACCCGTCCCCATCCACCCCCCCCGCTCCCTGTCCCCTGACTGCCTCCCGCCTCCCCATCCAACCCCCCCTCCTTTCTGCCTGCCCCCCCCCGGGACCCCTACCCCCATTCAACCCCTGCTCCCCACCCTCTGACCGCCCCACCCCTATCTACACCCCCGCCCCCTGACCACCACCCTGAACTCCCCTGCCCTCTATCCAACCCCCCTGCTCCCTGCCCTCTTACCGCACTACCTGGAGCACCGGTGACTGGCAGCACTACAGCCGCGCCACCCGGCTGGAGCCAGCCACGCCACCACGCAGCACAGAGCACTGTGTCAGGCCGGGCTCTGCAGCTGCGCTGCCCCAGGAGCTCGTATCCCTGCCACCCAGAGCATTGCGCCGGCGGCGCAGTGAGCTGAGGCTGTGGGGAAGGGGGAACAGTGGGGGAGGGACCGGGGGCTCGCCTCCCGGGCCAGGAGCTCAAGGGCCTGGCAGGAGGGTCCCGTGGGCCGGATGTGGCCCGCGGGTCATAGTTTGCCCACCTCTGCTCTATTGTCTGTTAATCAACTTTTCCAACAAGCACCATCCCACTTTCTCCCATGCTGCTCCCTGCACATGGAAAGAGATCCCCATAAAAATCCACTACCTCTTTCTCCTTAAAACTCACCTCTGTCATGATGTCTCCAAAACACTTGATTATGGCTAGGTAGCTGGTGTGCTGTGTAGACTGCTTATTATTTTAACTGTAATCCTCTCACTGTTACCTTCTGTAATATCTGCCCCATCTCCCTGCTTGTATCTACCTGTTTATTCAATCATAAACTTGGACTGTAAGCAACTTGGGGCAGGGACCACCTAGTCATTTTGTGTGTGTGCAGCACCTACCACAATGGGGTCCTGATTTTTGACTGGGGCATCTAGGTGCTACCACAATACAAATAATAATTAATAATACATACTCTGATCCAAACAAATATTCTCCTGTCCTATGCAAATTACTCATGAATAACCTGCTCAGGGTGACTGTGAAGGGACAAGGCACCAGCCAGACTATGGGCTCACAATAACAGAGCTTCTTCTTCCATCTTCTGGCCAAAGAACTTGACTCATAAAGATGTTTTGATAACATTTATTAGATTCATTAACGAGATCCTGAAGGCCATGTACATGCAAAATTCCCATTCATGGAAGCTGCAGGATCTGTCCAGAACTTGCAAATGAAAAGTTCCCTTACCTAAAGATTAATCTACACTTCTACCCCGATATAACGCGACCCGATATAACACCAATTTGGATATAACGCGGTAAAGCAGTGCTCCGGCGGGTGAGGGGGCCTGCGCACTCTGGCGGATCAAAGCAAGTTCGATATAACGCGGTTTCACCTATAACGCGGTAAGATTTTTTGGCTCCCGAGGACAGCGTTATATAGAGGTAGAGGTGTATTTAGAATCCAATCCTGCTCCAGTTGGAGACAATAAGAGTCTCACCATTGACTTTGTTGGGGCCAGGATTTCATGCTGGGAGTTTAATCATCGAATACAATGGAACAAGAAGCAGACCCCAAATAGAGATCATATCTCAGAGTAGTCATATATTGTGCTGTTTAAGGTTATATCTTTCCCAATTATTGTTATTTATTATTCATCCTATAGTGGCATTCCAAAGCCCTAATCAGGACCAGAGCCTTGTTGTTCTAGGTGCTGTACATGTGCATGAGAAGAGCCAGTCCCTGACCTGTGGTTATGCTTTAGGACTACAGAGACCTCAAGACACGAATGGACTTTGTTCCCAAAAAGAAACCCAAATGCTAATGTGAAAGTAAACCTTAGGAGCAAAGGAGGATGTAGTTGTCCTGGTGTCGAATGATATTTTCCTAAACATATCTAAGAATATGCTAATAGCTAATGTTGTCATTAAAAAATAAAAATTAAGCAATCACATTTTGGTGCTACAGAATAGGAATGTCCTGTCTTTTTTCTTTTCTTTTTTTTTTTTTTTTTGTTTAAGATTATCTAAACTTTCTTGAAACTGAAGACAAACCACAGAACTGAAAATTGTTGGTAAGCACACTCTAGGGTAAGCTGTGTACTGAAGTCTCAATTTCTTATCTAGAATACGTGTTGAATCTGACAAATATTGGGGTGTTATTTTGCCTTCTAGATATTCAGATGTTCCTCCGACATTTGGGAATTTAATTAACAGCCTTTGCATGTATTTAAAGGTAAGTAAACTTTGCCTGATCCCCCTGATGCTGTGGACCAATCTTATCTATGAACACTGGCACCTGTCATGTTAATTTGTTCAAAGTTTTTGATTTATCCTAAAAGAACACGTTACATGGTGGATTTGGAGGAGTTAAAGGGAATCTGCAGTGTGACTTTAATCTTTATGTCTTTATATACTTGAAGGCATTTTACTGCACCTCTGCACTGCTTTCACTACACAATCATTTTCTGTTTTAGAAATGTAGCCATTTGGATCAATAGTTACAGTACAATATATTGTACTTCTGATGGGAGCCGCATAGGACATTTAAGAACCACAATAGTAATTTTACAAAATGCTTTGATATTGTCTGAACTATATTTTAAAAGTAAAGTTAGCAAAATATACACTGGGCAAAATTTACAGGAGCCCTGATAAAATTTTACTTACTCTTCTTATTTTATTAAAATTAAATTGGGAAAAATTAGTTCCCTGCTTGAAACATGAAGGTTTTAATAGGAAACAGATGTATTAAGGACTAGAATACCTGTCTCTCTGAATTTGTTGCAGCAGCAATCTTAATCTCCTGCAGAATAAATGGTGTCGCATTATTTTCAGGGGAGTGGCGTTGATGAGAAAGAATTCTAGCTGGTGTAATGGCTGTGCATTTCCCAAGCTTGATTTATACATATATTAAAAAATATATTTAAAGATGCTCATAGATAGTTGCAGAGCACATGGAAGACAAAATAAAGGAGGGTCTAAAACTATGTGTCCCTTAAAGCGTTAAAAAATGTATCCTGCACATTGAGGGTTTTACAGTAAATTCTTTATCTATCAACAAACTGGGTTATCACAGATGTTTATTGTACTGCTAGCCCTGATCCTAACCTTTGTGTCTTTATTGCTTACATACCATTCCCTTGTTTATACGTCTGTACCAGTGTGTGCCCTTGAACTTGGCCTCTCTGAGCCCTGACCTCTGCATGCTTGCTCACTCGCTCAGGTTGCATCTGCAATCAGTAAATCTGAGACGGGGCTGGCTGATAGCAGAGCTGCAGCAGGGCAATTAACAAGAACTAAAGTGTCATTCATGGCATGGCTATGAGAGTGGCAGACCACAGATGACAGTCCTCAGCTCTGAAGCTGTGACATCCAGGCCAGACTGAGGATTATCATGAAAAAGAAAGAGAGAGAGAGAAGGAAAAGGGCTGACTAGATTCTCTTTGAAGAATTGTTTATTTCTCTATGTAGGATTCCAGCTGCATGACTGGCTGATTGGAGGCGCACCAACACCTAGAGCTGTGCAAAACATTCTGCACAAAAAGTGAAAAGGCAACATGGTGAGAGTGCTTTATTTTTAAACTTTGTGAAACCCTCGGCCTCCCTTAGGCTACAAGACACAGGCCTGTACAGAGTGACAAAGAAATTCAGAGACTGGGAGTGCCATGTGGTCAAATGTGCCCGTCCCTTCTTTCTCCTCCAGCCTATAACTTAGTAGTTCTGACAGGCTAGGCAGGAGTTGCTCTGATCTTCCAGTAAAGTTTAGTTTGAATAGAAACAAGCAAACAATGCAGCCTTCTTGCTACTCAGTCCTGACGAGCAAGGCATACAGTCCCATGTAGTCTATGTGAGCCCTGGGGACTTCTAGTGGCAGCACTAAACAGGAAATAGGAGAGTGGCAGTAAGAGGTACACCACAATTAGATTATTGAGGTGCTCAAACCAAAAAAATATGTGTCTGTATACAGACCTTAATTTCAAACACCATGACTTTCAAGGGAATTCAGATCCAGGAGTTTAGTTTGCCTTGTCGTAAAGATTGGTGTCATTTGCCAAATGGTGATGTTGGTTTGTGTTGTGGTGAACACTCCCCAAAACCAGAAGTGTTTGTCTCAAAATGTTTTTGACCATGCTTTACATTAGGCCAACAGAAGGACACTCAAAAAGGCAGGAAGTAGGGGGTGTGTGTACTAGGAAAAACAGGCTTCTAAGGCAAAGTATCAACGGTACTCTTTAAAACCTGATGAGACTTTATGAATAGTGAAGGAAGAAATTAGTGTGATTTTGTTTTTAGTTTAATGGGATTTTCACTAACGGTGTGTCTACTTGGAATTTTTGTAAAGATATTTGCAGGTCTAAAAACTTGAGAAACAAATTCTTCACTTGCTAGAAAAATAAGTAAATAAATGGAAAGCTTTCACCCCTTTCTCTAGGCGAAAAGAAAGAGGATCCATGTAAGCAACATCAGAGTCATTTCCACAGAAAGTTACCATTTGCCAACAGTTACCACACAGAAATATCTGAGATACAATTATCCCTGTAGCTAGAATCGGAAATCACTGGTCGCTGTGTGGTATCCACTGGCAAATACTGACTTTTCAATGGTAACCATTGTCTACATGGGAGTTTCGAATGTTCAGAAAAAGGGCCTAATGCAAAATCCACAAAAGTCATTGGAAAGATTCCCATGGACTCCAGTGGGCTTTGTATCAAGGCCCGAATTCAGGACTGGCTCCATAGCCATATGAAATTACAGGATTTTACTGCCTTACAAGCTCACAATAATTCAGTACTGAGGATGATACACGTATGAGCTTTAATGGCACAATATCATGTTGTAGAAGATGTTGTTTCACCTACTCAGGGCCGGCTCCAGGCACCAGCTGAGCAAGCTGGTGCTTGGGGCAGCAGATTGTTCGAGGTGGCATTCTGCCCAATCCTAGCGCGGCACGGCCGCTTTTTTTTTTTTTTGTTCCACTCCGGCCGCCCTGCCAGAGACCGGCAGCTGCTGTACTCCTCTCCCACTTCCCCCCCGGCAAAATTTTTTGTGATCTTGTGACAGTAGCCTTGCTACCCCCTTTTGAGAAATGCTGATATAAAACAATAACATTCTGCTCTTTCAATATATTTTATTCACCTTAGCCAATGAGGCTCTGGATACTGCCATTCAAACGATCTTATTGCAGAGACTTTCATAGAATCATAGAAGATTAGGGTTGGAAGAGCCCTCAGGAGGTCATCTAGTTCAACCTCCTGCTCAAAACAGGACCAACACCAACTAAATCATCCCAGCCAGGGCTTTGTCAAGCCTGATCTTAAAAACCTCCAAGGATGGAGATTCCACCACCTCCCTAGGTAACCCATTCATGTGCTTCACCACTCTCCTAATGAAATAGTGTTTCCTAATATCCAACCTAGACCTCCCCCACTGCAACTTGAGACCATTGCTCCTTGTTCTGTCATCTGCCACCACTGAGAACAGCCGAGCTCCATCCTCTTTGGAACCCCCCTTCAGGTAGTTGAAGGCTGCTATCAAATCCCCCCTCACTCTTCTCTTCTGCAGACTAAACAAGCCCAGTTCCCTCAGCCTCTCCTCGTAAGTCATGTGCCCCAACCCCCTGATCATTTTTGTTGCCCTCTGCTGGACTCTCTCCAATTTATTCATATCCTTTCTGTAGTGGGGGGCCCAAAACTGACACAATACTTCAGATGTGGCCTCAGCAGTGCCAAATAGAGGGGAATAATCACTTCCCTTGATCTGCTGGCAATGCTTTTACTATTGCAGCCCAATATGCCATTGGGCTTCTTGGAAACAAGGGCACACTACTGACTCATATCCAGTTTCTCATCCACTGTAGTCCCCAGGTCCTTCTCTGCAGAACTGCTGCTTAGCCAGTCAAGTCCCAACCTGTAGCGGTGCCTGGGATTCTTCCGTCCTAAGTGCAGGACTCTGCACTTGTCCTTATTGAACCTCATCAGATTTCTTTTGGCCCAATCCCCAATTTGTCTAGGTCACTCTGGACCCTATCCCTACCCTCCAGTGTATCTACCTCTCCCCCCAGCTTAGTGTCATCTGCAAACTTGCTGAGGGTGCAATCCACCCCATCATCCAGATAATTAATAAAGATGTTGAACAAAACTGGCCCCAGGACCAACCCCTGGGGCACTCCTCTTGATACTGGCTGCCAACTAGACATCAAGCCGTTGATCAGTGTTCTACTTGATCATCAGTGTTCTACTTTCAGATACTCTTCAGAATACTGTTTTTGTTTCTTAAGATAAATTTATAAAAGCAAATGAACTGCAGAAGGAGAAGGATAGTCTTGTGATGAATGCATTGGTTTGCTCCTCAAGAAATCATGATTTTATTCTTGGCTTTACCACCACTCCCTCTGTGACCTTGGACAAGTCTCTCAGTCTTTCTGTGCTTCGGTTTCCCATCTCTAAAATGGGTATAATAGTGCTTAATAATGCATGCTTACCTCACAAAGGTTGAATGAGGCTAAATTCATTGTTTATGAAGCACTCAAATACTATTTTACTGAGTTCCATATAAGTACCTAGGGAAATATTTGGAAAGAGAATGAAGCCCGGATACTGCAAGGTGCTGAGCAGCTACTATGAGCTTCTGAGGGCCCTCAACAGCCATTGACTGCAGTGTGAGTGAAAGATACTCAGGCCCTTTCAGAACTGGGCTAACTAACTTCAACTGAAGTTGATGGCACTCAAAAATGTATCCCATGTGTAGTAAATTGTTGTGTGGATATGTAGATAGGTAGCTCAATAGATTAAAGCCTGCTTTAGCTCTGCATGTGTTTGGCTGGTATCAAAGCATCATACAAAATAAAAGGTACCCCAGCTACATTTTATTGGGCTTGCAATTATTAGAAACTGTTTAGACACTTATTATGGAGGAAATGCTTTTGAATTATGAAAACTTCTTTAAAATAACTACTTTTTACAGGGTCTACAGAAAATCAAAGTTCTGTGATCTGTACACCAGTACCAGTTCACTAAGAAAAACGATGGGCCAGACTGCACTTGGGCCCTGCATGGATGATCAGCGCGGGAGTAGGGGGGAAGGGCACCAGAAATTCTCCTTCCCCACCCTTTGAATCTCTTTTTAGCATCAGACTAATTCTCTTTCCAAATATTTCTTCATTGCCCTCATTACTGTAGAATTGGTCATTATTATCCCCATGTGATAGCTGGGGAACTAAGGCATTGCCCAAGGTTACATAGGAAATCAGTGGCAGAGCCAAGAATAGAAACCTGGTCTCTCAGGGACCACCAAGCACCTTCACCAAGACCATCCTACCACGATGCAGTTCCTGCTCCACTTTCCCACACTCCATGCCCTGCTGACAGCAGGGCTTTGTTGGGCCTCCTTGGGCACAAAAGGGGCTGAGGAGGAGGCAGGGTCATGGCTTGCCCACTGGTCAGATGCAGGAGGTGAGCAGCATGGCTACTGTCCTGAAGGGGTGGGGCAGTGGGTGTTCTAACCTTGTGTGTCTGGGATTATGCTCAGTGCCTCCTGGTGCTGCCGCTGAGATGGCCCTGTCCTACATAGCCTACCAACATGGGACAGTGGGTAATAGTGGATAATTGTGTGTGCAAATGGGATGTTAGGGAAGTGCTTGTTTCCCTGCCTGAATATAGAATTTTGTGGGGATAATGGGCATGAGTAGGTTTTTGTGGGTTCTAACCGCCTGTGCTCTTAAAAGTCTGTAAAACCTGTGGCACTTTAAGGAAAGCATGAGATACATACTATGCACACCACCAAAAGCAAAATTATTCCAATATAACCATGTTCTGGGCTAAATTCTCCATTCTATCACACCATTGATTTCAAAGTAGTTGCTCTAGAGTTACACCAGTCGAAGTGAGGGTAGCACCTGGCACACTGTCTTTAATTAATTCTGCTGTGCTAAGTACTATAACATATGTATATAACACACCGAGGCAAATGATTTTAGAGCATGCTACACAAAGATGCAATGAAATTGGTCTCATGCTAGAACTAGCTCTCACTTTGTGTATCATACTTAAGTTTACAGATACAATTAATAATAATTATATATAATTTTAGTAGCAAAGACTAAAAATAAAGGGAAGGAGGGAAAAAAGACCTTCCTGTACTAGTTTACAGTATGAAAATGTAAACAAATGGTACTGAAGGCATTAATGGAGTTTTTATAATTTGATGCAAACTGTCTGATGAAAAGTTTTGCATGGTTCTATATTGCCTGTAAAAGGTCTGTTGCAGTCACTTTTCTGAACCCCTCTTTTCAACTAATCAAAACCCAGCCATAAATGCTTGCTCTGTACTGTATTTTGGGGTATTCAGTCTCAGCCCAAGATTTTTCAGTTGTTCAATTTTTTTAAAACAAAATTTGTGGGGGTGGGGAGTAACAGTTAGGCCCTTTCACCATTCTGGGAAGTAGCTGAACAAATGGAAATTCAGTGGCTTCCTAACCTTTGTTTGTTTCTTTGTTTTTTTAATAAAAACATTGCAACTCAACTGTGGCTGAATATTTTGGGGAGGAAGGTGGACATGTTGGAATTGCCTCAGTTTCTCCTCTGCTTACTCATTCCCACCACTATTCATTGACCCTCAGAACAGCATACATTGGTTCACCCAAGCTGGTGCATGTTGCTGGGGAGACATGTTGAATCCATCTATTTTTCAGGCATGCTGGGCTTTATCCCTCCACAGCCAGCAGAGCCTCACTCACTGTTGGTTCATCAGTGGCTAGGTCCGGTGCCTCTGTCACAGCAGGGGTTGCAGATGAACTGTGCCACTGCTGCACTGCCAGGTGTTCTTCCCACCAGAGACACAGCATCTCTGATCTGAGGATCATCAAGTACTTTACCCACTGCCTGTGTGCTGTGATTTTATCCTGTTACTGATGAGGAAGTGGAGACATTGAGAGGTTAAATCCAAGAACACAAAGGAGCTATTGGTAGAGTCAGGAGTATATCCCAAGTTTCCTGACTCCCATTTCCCTGCTCTACTAGACCGCATGACTTTCCCATGTACTGTAAGGTGGATAGGGATGACAGACAGTGATAGCTATTAACAGTAATCCCTTCTCTTCTCTTTTCCACCCAGTGTCTACGGGCCTGAAAACAGTGATTTAAAGGAAGCTCCAAAAATGACTTGTCAGGGAAATGGTCCATATATATAGAAGCCACAAAGATGCTCGCGTTATAAAACAGGTGAATGGGCAAACTGTGACTGCCCCTGTAGGGGTATGCTGGAGGGAGAGAATCCCTTTCCTCCCTTATATAACTGCACAGAAGGCAGCTAGAATGCTGATGCTAGCCCCACCTAGCACAAAAGAGGGGCTTGGAGCACCCCATAGAAAAAGTGATCAGGCAAGCTGAGATAACCATGTGTATCTGTCAGCACCTTTGTAAAAATGCAGGAAGTGCTGCTCCTAGCAGAGTATACTACCTACAGTGCACCTCTGGCTGAACAAGGTGTAACTGAGCCCTGAGAATTTGCCCGATACATTGTTATAGCTCTATTAGAGCCATCAAAGACAAGCAGGCAAACAACATGCATTTTGAAAATGTTCAGTTCTCACACCCTTCCATGCGGGATTTTAGTCTTTTCCCCCCACCTCTAAGTTGTTGTTTGTTTTTAATAACACGAAAAATACTCCAAAATCTAAACTAGAGGAAATACACATGGTAAAAACTACATTAAAATAAAGTTGAGAGTGTATGTTACTGTAAGTTAAGACTAGGAAATAAAATATATTTTACTTTCAAGATAAGCCTGAAATATAAGAAATCCCATTATGTTTAGTTATTTCAGCCAAAACAGTCCTCTCTCAGGACTTGAAGCAGTGGATGCTGTGGCATGCAGTAATGTGTAAGTTAAAATATCTGAGCACAATAAGGTTAGTTAAGGCTGGTGTTTCAAACTTAAGCCTGAGCATCCTGGTGTCAAGTGCTTATGTCTGACCTTTAACTTGAGTGTTTCATGCAAGTTTAAATAGCAAAAATAGTGTATGAATACAGTGAATATAGTTTGTTTCTTGTATTAATAGGGATGACTGCATCACTCACATAGGAATTTGTGATTCCATAATATGCGCTAGTGAATTAAAAGCAAGAGTTTTTCTTGCTAGATGTATAGGTCATCTTCAAAAATTACACAATTTCTTCCTATATTTTGTAGTGAGTAGATGTGTTGGAGAGGGGAGGCTGTTATAATGAACTGAATAAAACACTGCAACTAGAGTTTAAGTATAAAATGAGATTCTCTGTGTTTTGGGTTTGATGTTCTTAATTTAATCCCTAGTGGACAGTAGTCTGCATTACAAAACCTTCACACATAATTTGACACGGTTTGGATGATTTGCAATCTCCCTCACTCTCTTCAAGAGATCCCCTGAGCAGACCTTGCATGAAGACTGAATGACTTTTCATCTCTCAAGAGGGTGGTCCCTTCAGGTCAGTGTTCAGGTCATTTCTGTAGCGCGGTAAGGAAGCTTTGACTGTTTCTGCTTGTGTGGGTAAACAGAGGGCTTCAATTTCCAGTGCTTCTGGTCCTGAACTCTCAGAAACTGAATAGTCACAAAAGGAGGGAAGAAAGAATAAAATAAAGTGAGGATTGATGAATGTAAAGAATTTTACTTATCTATAACACGTTTCTAGGGATGTTTGATTATGGTAATCAGGCTACATCACGAACAAAAGGACTTTAAGGCATGCACTCTATAAACTGCTCTGACTGAAGTACAATGAACATTTTGAACAATATATGTTTTAAATGGGCTATGTTAGAAATATGGTGGAGCTATGCTGAGAATATGGAATTCAACTTGATGAGATAGGATGGGGCAACGGTGGCTAATGATGGAGTGTGTATCTAGTGAAGATAAAGTCCCTATCTTTTGTAAAATGTGCACAATACTCCATCCTTAAAACTCTCCCCTACTTGCAAATCTACTCATTGTTTTAAATTATCTCTGCCAGTGCAGTGCTGAATTAGTCCTTTGGAGTCCCTGAATGGGACCAAGGGAAGAGGAAATGGGAACAAGAAGGTGGGAAGGGAAGGAGAGCGAATGAGAAGTAGATGAAGGAGAAAAGAGGAGGTGGGTATCTTTCATGTAAATACCCTTTTGCTTCCTGTATGATTCTACATGCTTTACAAAACATGCCATGCTAGCAAAGAGAACACTTCCTACATTCTCCCTGCTTGTGGTATATCAGACATAGAGCTGGGGGAAGTGCGGGGGTGGGGGTGGGGAGGATGAAGGAAAGAAATTGTTTATCAAATATTATTCAACCCCATCTAGTCAGATTCTTAAATATTTACAATTGTTTTGATAAAATCAGCCTCTTAAAGGCCCTGATTCAGTGAGTTTGTTAAGCACATGCCTAAAGTAAAGCACACGAATAGTCCCATAGAAATGAATTGGGGCCAACATAAGGAATACTCCACCTAAAATGATAGAGACAGGAGTGCTGATCAGCTTCCCATACTTTCTCCAGCTCTCTTCCATTCTCCTGGCAACGGCTTCTCTGGCTCCCAGAAGGGCTGGAGACAGCTCATTTCCTGGCGCCCAGTGGTTTCCTGAACCATCTAGTAGCCAGGTTTTGAAAACAAATTAGGCCCAGTGGGTCGTGAGAGGGGGCTATATTCCCATTTGGAGATCTGAATATTTCCTGAAGGCAAATAGTTGTGAGTACCATCCTTGATATTGAAGCTGAGGAGTTACCCTTGATTTATATAAGGACACTGTAATATTTCCCATGCCCTCCATAGTGCAGCTTATCATGGAGTATCACTCTGAACAGACAGCATGGGCCCTGTTGTGCAGCTCTTACTCACATGAGTAGCTCCATTGATATTGGTGGGGCTAATTGCATGAGTGGGTCCTCAGCAATGAAGGGTTGCACAGTTGGGCCCTATTTAAAAATGACATCTTCTTACTCAGCAGATCCATTCCCTTTGTGCAACGGAGTCACATCTGCTTACTTTGATAACAATACATTTTTTTTACTGATTTTTGCTCAAAGCTGACACTCCTTACAGTGAGGGACCAGGGTACTGTCCTTTCTTGTACATCATTAGCAAAAGTATTGTTTGCTTCTAATCAGTTATACCTGTGCAAACCTGCTGAAGACTATGGCATTGCACAGATGTCACATAGGGCATAATTTGAAAACGAAATGGTTGCACAGGTATAACTGAGGGCCTAATTTGGCCTGCAGTATTTTTGTTGCTGGTGATGTTGGGGCTCAAGCTGGAGCCCAAGCTCTGGGACCCTCCCATCTCTCAGGATCCTAGAGACTGGGCTCCTGCCCGAGCCTGAATGTCTACACTGCAGTTAAACAACCCCTTAGTCTGAGCCTCATGAGCCCAAGTCAGCTGGCGTGGGTCAGCCGCAGGTTTTGAATTGAAGTGTAGAGATACCCATTAATAACTAGATCATTTCCTTAAAAGCTACAACTAATTCAGACACCCATCAGCAAGTATAAGTAGTTTTCATTTTTTCCCCCATGTGTATTACCTGGAAATTCTCTTCAATGAATTCCACCTGCCATTGTATTCCCCAGGTGTCTCACTCATTAGGTCCTTCTCATGAAGCTCCTTAGTCTTGACCAATATAAATAATTCACTACTGTCAGGCAGCAAATTTTGCCACTCTACTATGCCACCACCTTTCTCAGTTAATTCATGAACCACAATACTATTAACTTTATTCCAATCTGATAATTGGTCATGTATTCCTAGTTTTAGCTTTTTATCTCTTAACCAGTTTATAATCTATGGCAGAATAGTAGATGCCAAAGTTTCCTTAATAGCCTCTTGGGATGGCCCTTATCAAAACCCTTTGAAAGTATAAATAAACCACTTATGGGCCTGGGGTTTTCTCTGTATGGGCACATGGAATGTAGGGAACCTCTTGCCGTAGGCAGCCCCAGAGCTCTGAAATGAGTGCTTTCTGAGTACAAGTGAAGGGAGCCAGCACGCCTTCTGCTCCTGCATGCACTAAAAGGGGCTGAGGACATGGCACATCTCCCCCTGCTTTCCCTCTCACAGCTGTGTGTGATGGCTGCCATCTTGGTTGATGTACTGGGTGGGAATTGAACTGGTGCCCTCCAGAGCTAAAAGTACAAGCTGCAAATACTCTCCAGGTGTGGTTGTTCCTGGCACATATCCTCTGTGGACTGGGCACAGAAGGGGATATGAGGCACACACTGACCAGTGAGTTACACTAGCATTCACAAGCTGACACTGTGGGCAGCACATGCTGCTCCAGGGAGTAATACCTGCTGCTTCTGAGTACACTCCCATGAAAGGCTCTGGAGGCACTATGCCTGCTTCTTCTGCTTTCACTCAGGCACTGAACCTCTGCACTCTCCCATACCCCAGTACTCACGTGGCTGCCATGGCCATAACTTATCCCACAGTGTGTTTTTCTCTTTCTCTCTATTTTAGAAGCAATGGATGCAGGGAGCTATCCCACAAATACCTTACTTACAGGGAAAGCCACTACAGAGTACTGGAACCTTCCAAATTCCAGTGCATCCTACCCAGAACTCCAACTTCCAGAGGACATTACGCTGGTTGGAATGAGACCATAATGGCATCCCAGTCACAATGAGGTAGTTTATTTCTGGAGGCACTTCTTTTGGGCACCCTGCTTTAAGCAATAATTGCTTTATAATAAAAATTAAACTGAAGGGTTGATATCTGGATGTGAGATCAGATCAAAATTAGGCTAGGATTTGGTTCAAAACCTTAACGGGATTAGGGTTTGGATTTGATGGCACTGAAATATCATGAGTTATTTTCACAAGGTTTTATCCCAGTATGATAGAAATTTAACCTGTTTTGAAGGTGCAGGTATTTGAGGAACACTTTTAATCGGATTGGTAGGTAGATATTTAGCTTACAATGCACCCACAAGTACTTTCAAGTAACATTTCTGAGTCAGGTCAGAAATGCTGATGAAGAAACATGGTATCAGCCCTGCAGACCAGTAAACATTCTAACAACATATTTACTAAGGCCATGATTCTTCAAAGCTCATAAGTACATGCTTAAGTATAAGGACATACCTAATTTCCTTTGATTTTGACTTAAGCATATCACAGAATCATAGAATCATAGAATATCAGGGTTGGAAGAGACCTCAGGAGGTCATCTAGCCCAACCCCCTGCTCAAAGCAGGACCAACACCAACTAAATCATCCCAGCTAAGGCTTTGTCAAGCCAGGCTTTAAAAAACTCTAAGGATGGAGATTCCACCACTTCCCTAGGTAACCCATTCCAGTGCTTCACCATCCTCCTAGTGAAATAGTGTTTCCTAATATTCAACCTACACCTCCCCCACTGCAACTTGAGACCATTGCTCCTTGTTCTGTTTCAGTGCATTGGTGAATGGGTATGGATTTATGTATGAGTTTAAATGCTTTGCTGAACTGGCACAAAATGAATAGCACCAAACTCATTTCAACAGGCATTTTCCAGGTAGTATCCAGCTCTGAACTTTGTGGATACCATTTAACATTTCTCCTTTTGGTGCCTTTGGGGTGGAAAAGGCATTTTAATACCCGCACATTTGCATGTCTAATAAACTGAACCTGAAACAAGGTCTCTTCTATTTGCATTGCTCTTTTTTTGCCTCTTATGCACATTTCCCATAGAATTTCCCAAGTTCTTTGGTTCTGTAAATACGCAGAGTTATACACTAGTGATATCCAGAAGAACTGTGGTGGAGAGGGAGAGTATGGCCATAAAAATTACTAGGTGCAAGAAACACTGCAGCACTATCTGGGTGTGTAACACCTGGAGATTATTGTATACATGCTACCTAATCAGTAAATCAGCCAGCCTCCAGTTGTTCCCTTAGCCCATCAGACAAAAAGGTAACAGCTGTTTAATTTAGTTTTTATGATGGAAAAATTCATATCCTGAATCACTGATATCTTTATTTTTGCAATTTGCTGCTACTGACTTTTCCCCCTTCTCCTTCACTGATCCAGCATAGTTTATTGTACAGAAAAGAAGGGTCAGGTGCCTTGGTTTGAATGGATCCTATTGTCTGATGTAATGTGTCAGGATAATGCCCAAATGGAAGTTCACTTAAACTCTCTTGATCTACAGTGTTGGGATAAGGTGGAACATTCCCTGGAATAGTGCGGGGAACTTGCTAACGTAAGCCTTAAGTGAAGGAAATACATGTGTGGAACTGAGGTTGTGCAAGCTCTAGAAACTCTGAAGGAAAGAGCTGCGGTTGGCTTGAGACTGTGCAACAGCCAGCTACAACTGAATGCTTTATTGCCGTCTGGAAGTGTTTATTTTCTGAACATAAATTCAAGGGACAGATTCAAGGCATGTCTAGAAATAAAGCATATCATCATGTGAGCTAAGCTGACAAGGACAATTTACTGTACCCTGCATTCGTTCTGGGCCAATCGGAAGAGAACAGGCTATTAACATTCTGAAATTCCCGCTGTTCAGTTCTTATTGTCCCTTCCCTGAACTTTGGAATGGCATGTATTAACCCCTTGAGGGCCTCAGATGGATAATATGCATCGAAAGAAGGAGCACTTGTTTAGGCACCGTGGACATATGCATTATGTCCAGATATTATTGACAGCAACAGGACTGCCTTAAAAGCCATGACACTCAGTGTACTGTCAAGGGGCCCAGCAGAGGGTTAAAATATTTCCTAAAGGCAGTTTCAGAGCTATACATGAGGGCTGATTTAGTCTGTTTAAATACTGGAGTTCACTGGTCAGCTTGACCTTGAATTCTCTCGCAAAGACAGGAACAAGCTGACATATTGTTCATGTTTTCAGAGGCTTCAGAATTCATGGAATATGACACAAATGCAGTTCACATGCTGTGAGTATCTCTTTTAAAAGAATCATTTCCTATTTTCCTAATCATTCAAACAAGAAAAGCAACAAAATAGAAGAGGATTAGAATTTAAACACAAGATGCACAACGTCATAATTTGCAGAGAAAAGTGACCACTCTTAGTCATTATCATATTATGATAAAATCATCTGCCAAAACCCAGTGAACTGTTCACGTTACTGTAGCGTGTCAGCCTGACAATATATGCATGTGTAAATACAGGGAACAATACGATATTTGGGATTGTTTCGGTTTTTTATCCTGTTCTGTTTTACCCACGTTAAAGGTTTTTGTCTTTAAATCTATTTTTCAGTCAGCAATTCCTGGGCCTTTTGCTGCAGCCACACTGTGTGAGGAGCTCCTGTTGATGTCACAGGGAGTTCCATGTATGGAGCAACTACAGGATCAGATCTCTATGAGCATTACTGTTGAGGGGAAAATAATGTGCCAGGTCAGAATCTCAATGGCCCTTTATGCAGCTCCAGCAGTGCAAAAGGGCCATGTAGTTGGCTTAACTGCCCTCCAGATCCTTATCCTTTCCCCAGCTGCCTCTTGAACAGCAGGTGGTGTAGAGCCAGCACAGTGGCTCTTTGTTATTTCTTCTTCCTGGCCACCAGGCATAAGGGGTGGCCAGGGAAAAGGGACACCGCTGTTTTCTTCTCTTTTGGGATGGGCTCATGTGGACTGTGTTCAGAAGGGCACAGAGCCCTCCATGACTTGCCCACAGCCACACACCGATCAGTGTCCGAGCAAGGAGGTCTTTGCTCCTGAACTGTGGTCAGACCACTAGACCACACCTGTATCTTCAGGTTATTAGGCATCAATAGGACAAGCCACAGGTCCAACTAAAACATTAAGAAAAGATTATTGGTCAGATTTTCATTTGGATCTTAATCAGTCTTCCACTTTCGCACCCATAATATTATATATCTATCTAGCCATCCATCCATCCATCCAAGTCTCTATCTCTCTTTCATCATAAAACAACTCTTTTCCCAAACCTTCCTCTCCCATTAACCAGCTTGTCTTATTCTCCCCCTAGCTTAAATACTGCAGCCTCCAGTGCTAGACCAGAAAAATGTAGGAATCACAAAGAAACATTAATCTGAAATGACATATTGTATGCTTTTATATAAGTTTTCCAAAGAGACTTCTGAATGTCCTAGTGGGTGAGACATGAAGGACTCAAAGTCATAGGTTTCATCTTTATTACGAGCCTTGAAACACTCAGCACAGAGACAAAGATGAGCGTATTTAACTTTTTTTGAAAATCACAATACTTTATTGTCTCTATGCTGTTCTTTCAAAGATCCCTTTGACAGCAGATTGGTTTGAGGACTGAAAGGATCTTAGCACTGAAATTGTTCTTAATTTCACATTACTATGGAAATACTTCTGCATGTTAAACTAAAATGCCTCTCCCTATCTCTTACTTTCAGACGATCCTAATTTCAAATTAGACTTCAGTGCAAAGGTCATGAGTGCACAACTGGTGGTCTTATTGGTTCAATTAGAGGAACTAACACAAAATCGCACAGGCTATTGCAAAAGTTCTCGTCAACAACTTCCTGAATATTGAGAGGTTGCTCAGATATGAGCAGTCTATGTAGCCAGATAATGCTGTTAATAGAAGCACATTAGCACAAGTATTTATATATATATATATATATATATATATATACACACACACACCTAATTGTTACATTCATCTCATTGCTTTCACAGCAAAAGTCTTTGGACAAGTGCTTCTAGTTAATTATTAATACCTCCTTCTTCTTCTTCATCTTCTTCTTCTTCCAATTTGTTTACCACTTAGCCTTGTCTCTCTCTTCCAAAATGCTCACACATAAAACAAAGCTCAGATTGCTACACTAGTAGCTGTAGTACTATTACTTGTTGATGTCCTTAATGATGAAATGTTTAATATAATGTAACAATAAATATTTTGGAATTAGGGAGTGGCAGGTATCTGGGGAAGGCACTTTGTACTAACAGTTGATATACTTTTGCGATATTGATGAAAACTAGGGCTAATGCTTTTGTGTAAAGATCTTTCTTTCTTTCTTTCGTTCTTTCTTTCTGTGTCCTTGTGGCTGAACATTTGACCCTAGGGGTGTGGGAGGGAATGGTTGTTTAAATAGCAGAGAATTGTTTATTTCAATTCCCTTCTGTTCCAGTCCTCTTTATAGGTAAATCACTTGTAAGAGTCTCAGAAAGTTCAGAGGTTCAATGCAGGAAATACAGCTTCTCCCCTAGAAGTTTGGATGCTGAGCCAAATTTATCTGAACACTGTAAACTCCCTGCTTTTCTTTGTGTACCCCTTTCACTGCATTCTTTATTCTCTTTCCTCATTCCAAGCCAGCCAGACCCTTATCCTTTCTCTCACCTACAGCTCCCTCTCCCTAGCCCCCAACAGCTTCCTACTTTAAATGTCCTAGGGATAGGTGTAATGGTGATAGAATCTGCTTTTTTTTTTCTATTCAAATGATTTGTAGGTAATAGGTATCCCAGAATACATTGCCCTCAGAGACTCTGTCAATAGACACTAGATGAGTCCTGGAGCTCATACGACAAGAAGACAGCAGCCATGTCCAACAGAGACTGCCAGGCCTATAGGTAGCTGGATATAACATTGCCTGACGGCCCATTGAGGGTCAGGAAGGGGGTGGGGTACTGAAGTAAGCATATTGTTTTAGCAAAAAAGATTTTGAAGTCAGTGTAAGATTGAACTGAACTTCAGAAGGGTTCTTATATTCTCTGACCTGGTTCGTCCATCCACATCAGTTGTTACTAATACAACTAAATAGATTCTGCTCTCATTTTGTAGGGAGTACATGGAGTTCAAGCGGACCTTTTCTTAACATTATAGTCTTGTGCTGCAGCTATCCTGGTTTTCTATCAGACGTGGCAGGCAGCCAAATACTGGAGTCATTATTTGCAAACTCTAAATATAGAGTCAAGATTTATATGAAGAAAACAGATATGTCTTGTTATAAAACCATGAATAAGCATTGGCACAAGCATAATGGTTTATTCTTTCTTGATATCACTTACTGTAAATTGCTTTCTATCTTTCTGAGAGATACTGTAGATAGTTACAATACCAAAACATTTCTTTAGTTGAAAGTATTGGAGAGCTGCTGTTTATTTGTTGTTAAAGCTTGATTAATCAAAGGACATGATAAGGGGCATAGGAGCCCCCCCGGGAACTTTGTATATTGTTGTGGTGGACAGTTTGTTATAAAAAATATACAGGAATCTTATTCTTCAGGTTGCTGTGTGTAGAAACTACACTCAGAATATCCCTTAACTCTTCATAAAAGAGTGCCTCAAACTTTGCACTTCTGACTAGTGCTGTTTATATAACCTGGGAACATCAGATGCCAGGTACGGCAAATACCAATGATACCATTCACACCTTTCCTAATAGTCTCTGCCTGGTCAGCAACAAAGGACAAATGAAAAGAGAGAGACTTTCAAAAGGATTTAAAAAGCACTGATGAAATCCTTACAATGTACACCATATGGCTTGACATTTACCAGATTAGTTAAACATTTCTACTGGGGACAAATATTCCTGCACATTGATGTAAAGAAATTGCATGAGACAAGGGCACATACAGCATATTTATGCCATGGAGTAATCTTTTTCTTGCTAGCAGCATTCAGGATACTAAACGGGTAAGGTCCAACCAGCCTGAACCCAAATTAACCCCTATTGACCGGTTGTTTTTCAGAGGGTTTGCAAAAACACAATGGGGGAAGAAGGAGGATGAGGCTGGGGAAAGTAATGCCAGCCCTAAAAGTTTAGGATGAGCAATCCATCTACAGAAATATCTCTTTGGAGTGGCTAACGCATTAAAGTTAGTCAAAATCTATTTCAGGATTCCCGTTGCCCGTGGAGAGATGACTGTGATGGCTGCCAAATTGATTCTAGGAGGGTTGATGCAGAGGAGGTGACTGCTGGTGCCCGTGTCTGGTGTAGACTACCCTGCTCCTTGGTGAACAGCCCTAAAGCCATAGATTTCATTTGATCTTTGCAAAGGCTAACATCTGTCTGCTGTCATTTTAGTAAGATTGATGACAGGCTGGGAAAGGGAAGGAGGGGGGGAAGTGCAGCGGGAGGAAGGCAACTCTCAGCAGCCCCAGTGGCACTGGCCAAGGCTGCCAGGGGTCATTGGCACAGGCCCTCTGGTCGTCTGAGACAGTGGCAGGAAGCAGCTCATGCTCCATGCTGGCGGTAATTGCACTTGGTTGTTACAGCTGATTGCAGGCACTCCAAGACATAAAGGCGGCATTTTGCACCTTATATATCTTAATAGATTACTCACATTGCAAGCAGCACAGAGCTAAATGTTATGACAACCATAAGAATGTAGTTTACTGTTATCTTAATGTAGCTGGGCAGTGCAGGGTAAAGCTATCAAAAATATTATTATTTTTTTAAGTTTCCAAGAGAAACTAACTGATGTGGACATGCAGCTACTTTTACATAAAACCTTGAATTCTGGCAAACTCTTTCCGGGCCATAATATTAAATGCTTATTCTTTTTTTCTCTTGTCACAATGCCAAATTAATGAGCATATGCTTCCCCCTCTGATGCTTCCCTTGAGCTGCCAGTTGAGCCCCATGCAGAGCGGATGTACTTTAGGTACTTTTTAAAGGGCACAATGTGTCCCAGATTGGAAGGCTGGACCTTGGCTTCATAATGCAAAGCTCTTGAAAAAACAGCTCTCATATTTGTGCATGGAGGAGCCTATGTATCTGTTGTTCATGAATGGATGGATGACTATCAACACTGGAATTTGATCCTAGTGCAGTTACTGATTCTGATTTGGCTGTATCTGCGTGGACGTTAGCATTATTGGGAGAGTACTGAAATATGCTCTGAGGGAAATGGATGACAATAGGTTAATTACCTGATGGAATGGGAAGTCAAGTGAGAAATGTATTTACACATTTTAAGCCTGATACTAGATTGGAAACTATTGAGGTGATGACTGAATTGGAACTTTCAGCTGGTTTTAGTCTCTTCCACCAGTGTATAGGTTCTTCCAGTGGGGATTTTGGGAGATCGTTACATAATCAGTGAACATTAACAACTTGGAAATCAAGATGAGTCTGAATAAAACCCCAGATGTGAATGCCCACAAACTTTGGGGGAGTTCAGCTCCAGGTTTGGACTTTGTGGCTGAGGCCCATCCCTCTTTGGAAGCAGAGACAATATGATACCAAATTTAAAAGCACAGCATCACATCATGTATGAGAATGTGACACAGCTCACATCAGGATGGAATTTCAGGGGTGGGCAGCTAAAAGGTAGTTTAAAATCTGAAAACTAGCTGAATTCTCCCTCTCTTTTCCAGATCAGGAAAGAGAAGACAAGACTCCCACACTGAAATCAGAGGGTTGGCTTGGGCAACATACGAACTGTGTGTTTGGGTAAATACTAGTGGATTGATAAAGGGTGAGACAGAGAGATAAATACACATGCAGAGAAAAGTAAGTTGCAGTATATTTCCTCCAAGTGATGAAAGACTAAGAGTGAGTTATAGATCTTTCCTCATGATAAGAATAGATATTTCTTTCCAAATCATTTATCTGTAAGATACTGAGATACTATTTACACCTGCGTATATTTTCAACGATACACAGTGGAGGGGGTCGATGCTAATGCTACTGTACTAGTATAGCAATACTGAAGAGAGCAGGACCAACTGTGGTGATGTCCTCACTAGCACGTTAACAGGGCAACAAGGCCACAGGGCTAGCAATCTTAGAATTGAACAATGCTTATAAAGCTTTTCTAAAGCAAAGACAATACACAAAGGGAAGACAAGCGTGTAGGGCTGGAGAATCGAGGCAGTCAATAGCAGTGCTGTTATACAAAAAACACCGCTTCTTTTATTTCATAGGCTTGGCCCTGCTGGTTTCTTTTATCTCCTGTCTTCCTTTCTCACTCTGTTATTTCTCCCCTCTCCTCTCATTCTGCTTTTCACTGATGAGACAGTTTCTCTTTATCTTTTTTTTCTTGTTAGTGGGCAACAATGGGACAAGCAGTGCGAGCAATCGTCTAGGAGATACTACAGTCTCATGGATAGATGGACCAAGGGGCTAAAAAGATGGTCTAGATTATCAGGTGGTGTAAATTGCTGTAGCTCCATTGACTTCAGTGGAGCTGTGCCAATTTGCATAGCGGGACGCTAACAATCTCAAGCTTCCAGAGGACAGTTCACATTGGCTAAAGCTAGGCTTAAAATGCAATGGGTATAAATGTGCACAGTGATATGTATCTTGGAGTCAAATACCAAATCCCATCTAAATGAAACTATCTTACTCCGGGGTCATGTTGGACAGAGGTGTGCCAATGTCTTGCTTGCTATCAAACACAGTTCTTGGGGTAAATTTCTCCATTGCATTCCTGATGGTATAGAATTATGTGCAGGGCATTTGTGTTAACCTTGATACATTTTGCTGTTTACATTTCTGTCATAGTCATTTAATGATGGAAAATGCTCTGGCAGGGACCCTAAAACATATCGTTAGGGTTTACAGCTGCAGATGAAAAATTCATTTTCATTTTAAGGATTTCAGAAGACAGAGGATGAATTTATTTCCGTGTTACAGATAAATATGATATGGCTTTTATACATTGCAAGAGTTTAAATCGTAGTTTGTTCAGGCCCTCAATGCATGAGCAGCAGTGCTATAAGTGTTACAAGATATGTTTACTGCTCTGGGATATAATTAACTTTAAAAAAGATGCCTCTATGAAGAAATCAACTTTGCCTGACAACTTTGATATCATCAGAACCTTCTCCCTTTGACTATTTAGGAGACGCTGCAGTGCATCTTCTGATATATCATGCGGTCCTGTTAATCCTTTCATCCCCTTGCTCAGTAGTAGGCCATTTACATGTATCAGAGATATGACATACATAATATGTGTGCATGAAGGCCAAGTCTATCTGTTCCAGTCTTAAAAGATTATTGAGGAAAATCAGGATGATTTTTGTCAGTCTGAAAAGAAACAGTAGCTTGTTTTTACAACTATAGTATAGAACTGTTTCTCATGTGATCTAGAACATCCTTGACTTTTTACCCACAGAAGTGTCAGATCATGAATACTTGAGCCAAATTTGCTTGTAAGTGTTAGGGGCCTGATTAAAATATACCAGAGTCACCTAAGAACTTCATGTTTGTCATGTGATGGGCAATGAAACTCCATGATGACCAAGGAGCTAGAACTCAGATTCTCCTGTTCCAACCCTAAGGAAAGCCTCCTTCAGCCCTTAGAGGTATAAGGTCTGTGAAGCACAGCAGAGTGCTGTTCTGGTTGCATCCACAACAGGGTAGGATCACACATACAGTTTAGCTATGCCATTTACACTACCATTTTTGTGCTCTTTTTTCACATCTCCCAGAGGATGCATCTCATTCTCTTACCATATGCTCTGAAGCTGATTTCAAAAACCCCAAACCCAACAACATCATGTAGTTCAGTGGTTCCCAGCCGCTGGAATCTTAGCCAGTACATCAGCCTTTTTTAGTATTGGTGTGTTAAGTTCCCTTTCCTTAGGCTACTTTAATCAAGGTAGAAAGCTTAATGCAAGAGCTGTAGCTGAATAGACAGAAAGAAAAGAAGAGATCTTAAAATTATTATGGAGGAAGAATGAACAGGATTGAGACACAGTCTGGATGTGTGGGACAGAGAGGGACAACTGAAAGAATACCTCCAGGTTATGGGCTTGTGTGATGGAGAAAGGGTGATAGTGGCAACAGTGATAGAGAATGTGGGGAGTGGGGAGGAAAGATCAGGATTTCAGTGCTGGCCATGTAATGGTTGAATAGACAGTGAGACATGCAGATGGAGATGTCCGACAGAAAGGCAAAGACACAGGGCTCAGTGGAAGGAGCAAGTGAAGAAGGGAAAGGCAGAAATGTGAGTCACTGGTGTAAAGGTGATAGCTAAATCTGTGTGAGGTCATCCACAGAGAAAGTGTAAAGTGGGAAGATGAGGTGGCCAGTGATGGAGCCCTGCGGGACTACCACAAAGAGTGGGAGAGGGGAGGAGGGTGTCCTTACGAATGAAATGCTGAAGAAGCCATCAGAGAGGTAGCATACAAGAACCAGGAGAAGAGAGGCACCCTCTAATGCCAAGATAAGTAACAAAAGCAACAGAGAGGTCAAGAAGGATGAGGGTGGAGCACAGGCCTTAGAATCTGACCTATTAAAAGACTTTTGAAACATTGGTAGGAGCAATTTTGGTAGAGTGGAGAAGGCAGAAGCCAAACTGAAGGTAATCTGGATTGGAGGACAGCGAGTTTAAGGCAATGTCTATAAATAATGTATTCAATTGTTTAAGAAGTGAGAGGAAAAACAGAGGTGGGGTAGGAAAATTAGGTGGGTCAAGAATAGGATGCTTCTGAGGATGAACTAAAGAGAAAATGTTTGTATTTTGAGTTGAGCAAAGCCTAGGAAAGTGAAAGGTTAAGGAGGATGGCAATGGAGGGGCTGAGAGATGGGACTGAGGAGATTAGCAGTCAGAAGGACAAAGGGAAAGGTAGAAATTTGAGGGTCAGTGACAAAGAAGGAGAATGGGTTTGGATGAAGGGATGAGAAGAATTGAGGAGGCGGGATGTAGGGTGGTCACAGAAGTTCTTGTCAATTTTTTCTTTGAAAAACAGCAGGAGGAGGGTGAGGGAGGGAATTGAACCAGTAGCTGGAATTGTGGGCCAAGGAATTGGCGAAACAGGAGAAATTCTGTTGTTTGGCAAGGAATATTTTCCCTAAAATAGACATTTCTGTAGGAAGGTGTAGTGAGCACTGAGTACAGTATACATCTTAACTAGGATTGAGAGGGTTATGGATGGGACACGGGGAGGACAATGCAGTATGGCTGATGGTACAAGTTCAGTACGATATCTATGAATAATGACTATTTACATGCTAAGACATTTGCAAGTTAAGCGGACTCACATCCAGCACATCTTCACCTTCTATAATCTTGGGTTAAGGCTTTTCTGCTATAAAATCCTTGCTTAAGAGAAATCTTTACAGTGGTCAGTAAATCCTAATGTCTTACTTGTTCTATTTTATGAGATTTCAAGTAACACAAGGCTTCTGAGATTTGTAACTTGGCAGATCAAACAGCTCTAAGGACACAGCAGTCTTGGAGTGGAAGGGGGGAAAGTCAACCATCCGCACCTTGTTTAAATGAGCTTCAGGTTCAGTACATTAATGTGCTAATAAGGAAACCTTGTGTTCCCACACTGTTCTTAAAGGCATTCTCACACTACTGACCTGACCTCTTTAATCCTGGCTTTCCTGAAGAAAAAGCTGATCCATCAGGCCTCCTGTATGTAAAATGGGATGAAAGGAAATGATGAACCTTTTTCCAGGCTAGGGTTTCTCAGGTCCCTAGAACCTTCTTAAAACTCTAATTTCCATGAAAAAATATGCATAGAGTCTGAAAGAGTTAATGATGAATAACAGCAAAAGGAAATAAAGAACCCACTCACCAGCATTAGCTTGGGATTTAAAAAATAAATAAATGATGCTATTTTAAACTTTTTAAACGTATTAAGTTCTAATTTAAAAGGACATTATATATCTATATCAGTGAGTATAGGTCAGGATGATTAGCTTTTAGCACAGGAAGCTCTTTGAGCTTTATTCTCTTCTCAGTTACACCAGTGTAAAACGGGAACAGCTCCATGAAGTCACTGATGTAAAACCAGTGTGAGAGAGAGGAGAATCGGGCCTTCTGTCTTAATTTCCAGTACAGTGAAGTGTGATGATCTTCCAATCTGGTACATTTTTAAGAACTTAATGAAAAAAATGGTGTAATTGGTGTGCAGAAACCAGAAGTGCCTATGGCACTAAATATGATGGGCTGGATTTTGAAGCTACCATAACCCCTGAAGAAGACATAGTTGTGCTGCCCTTGGAGTAGACAAGGGATAGCATTCTGGCCCGGAGTCACATTACAGTTCTTGCTTTTCCCTTGTTCAAGGGTGAGTAGTCTGTGCCAGCCACATGGTTCAACTCACCTCACAGACCGTGTCTGCTCAGCAGAGCTGGTTGGTGCATTGATTGGAGAGGAAGGAGTCAAGGGGCTTTGCTGCCTCCCTGTTCCTATCTGCCTACTCTCTGTCTGCCTGTGTGGGAAAGAGAGTAATGCCCCTATGACAGCTGCTCTGTCCTCCATACAAAGACAGGCTGTCAAGGCTGTATCCCCACTTTGAACTTTAGGGTACAAATGTAGGGGCCTGCATGAAAACTTCTAAGCTTAACTACCAGCTTAGCTCTGGTCCCGCTGCCACCATTCCCAATGGATTCCCTCCCTGGGAAGCCTTGAGAAACCTCTCACCAATTTCCTGGTGAATACAGATCCAAACTCCTTGGATCTTAAACAAGGAGAAATTGACCCTTCCCCCCTCCTTCCTTTCACCAACTCCTGGTGAATACAGATCCAAACCCCCTTGGATCTTAAAAACAAGGAGAAATCAATCTGGTTCTTAAAAAGAAGGCTTTTAATTAAAGAAAAAGGTAAAAATCATCTCTGTAAAATCAGTATGGAAAATAACTTTACAGGGTAATCAAACTTAAAGAGCTCAGAGGACCCCCCTCTGTCTTAGGTTCAAAGTACAGCAAACAAAGATAAACACTCTAGTAAAAGGTACATTTACAAGTTGAGAAAACAAAGGAAAACTAAGATGCCTTGCCTGGCTTTTTACTTACAAGTTTGAAATAAGAGAGACTTGTTTAGAAAGATGGGGAGAACCTGGATTGATGTCTGGTCCCTCTCAGTCCCAAGAGCCAACAACCCCTTAAAACAAAGAGCACACACAAAAGCCTTTCCCCGCCCCAAGATTTGAAAGTATCTTGTCCCCTTATTGGTCCTTTGGGTCAGGTGTCAGCCAGGTTACCCGAACTTCTTAACCCTTTACAGGTAAAAGGATTTTGGAGTCTCTGGCCAGGAGGGATTTTAGTACTGTACACAGGAGAGCTGTTACCCTTCCCTTTATAGTTATGACACAGGCTGTGGGAGTAATCCACATAGGGGAGCTCAGTGGTGCCTTGTCCCTCATACCCCCCTGTGTGGGTGTGATAGGAGACTCATGATTGATCCCTGAATACATGGAGCCTGATCCAAAGGCCAGTAGAGTCCAGTGGAAAGACTGAATTTACTTCAGTGGATTTTGTATCAGGCCCTGATGATAGAAACTGTGATATAATTTTTTACCCGTTGGGCTTTTGAAATATTCAAATAATGGGAGATAGAAACTAGAAATGTTCCCTGTAAATGGAGTTTCTGTATCTCCAGTAAGCCACTGTGAAACTGGATCGTTGCTGCAGCACATGAGATATAAGCAAAAGTACCCAACAAAGTATGCCAGTAGTTTGGCATGGGGGACTCTTGGTCCTCCCTTTTCTCTCCTGAACTTTCCTCATATGAAGCAACCATATTGTTCAAAACCAGCAAGGAATGCTAACTGGACAGCCTTATAAATGAACGTAGCAATTGGTTCATTCCAATGAGCGAGAAGACAAATGAAACTCACAGTCATATAAAAAGCTTAGATTAGAGCTCTGGTAACAAAACCCAAAACAAGGCAAAACACAGCCTGATTTCATTCTAACCTGAAAGTCAGGCCAGAATCACTGAACATTTCACCAAGCTTTGCAAACCTTCTGAGCTGAGTTTTGAGAAATTCCTCTTGGCATCATGGGGTCTGGGCCACATGAAGAACTTATGCAATATTGGCTGGTTTCCTAGGGGAACATGCTACTTAAGAGTGTTCTTCCCTGGAATCTACCCCCTCCTTGTTTCCTCTTTCCACCAGACTATTGGCCACACTCACATTTGGCATCAGTCATGGTCACACATAATCTCCTTAATGTGCAGCATAAGGGAGTGTGTGGAGGGAAAGATGGTTTCCATAGATGTTGCAACTCTCCACCTAGCTGACTTTTGCTGATCTAATCTATGATTTCCTCCTTTTCCTCCATTTCTCCTCTGCACTTCACATCAGGGATGGATTATAGGGACCAGAGTTAATATTACAAGATGGGGCCTGGAGTTAATAAAGGAGGGTTATTCGTGAATAACGTTTATGATCTATGGAGGGGAGAAAAACCCCCAAAACAAACAACCCTACACCAGCTAAGGCATAAATGTCAGTCCTAGGTGACTGGTGAAAGAAGGCCAGGAAGACCAAATGGTAGTTTAATACCTCTCTTTTACTGAGTTTTACCCTTCCTTGGCCCAGCACATGACTGCAGCATGAATAGAACGGGTTTTGACACTGCGCGGGTGTGGGAACTTTTCAACTGAATTGAATTCCCAAATAAACAATTTAATCCAATGGGCCTAAGCACTTTTCCTTGGCACCAGTCACAGAATATATGATTGTATGGGACCATTACTCATGTGATGACAAGAAATGATTCAACACTCCAAAGATGTCAGGGTAGCTTCCATTATAAGATGAGTGAACGGAGTTTGTTCACACATGCTAACAAAATGCAAATCCTCAGATGGAAATTCATGGTCAGCTCTTTTCAATGCTATTTTCAGAACTTCCACAAAATACTGTGCTGTGATTATATGTATTCATGATATGTATATCATGTAGTCAACTCAAAGGATATTTGAATGATGGATTTAGAATTATTCCCAAAAAAGGACCAGGCATCTGAAAACTGCATCATATTTGAGAAGAATAAAGGGGCAAAAATCTAGCTTGATTTTCTTTTTTCTTATTTTTAACTATAGCAACTCATAAAACCATGCAGCTTATGAGTTGGTGTTAATGCTACATTACACACAGGCACACTTTTATATAATCACATGTATTCGCATGCACATCATCACAAATACATAAACAACTCAATGGGATCCCTGCTCTCCATTATTATTTTAGTTTCCACATTCACTTTTCACATTAAGGAAGGCTCAGGCATCAAAGCAGTAGCTTTCCCCTCCTCCCCTTTGCCGAACTGGGTAGCAAGCCGATCCAGGAAGACAGAGGGGCTTTTTTTGCCCACCTGGCCATTCCTGGCTACCTCTTTCCCCCCTGGCTAGCCGCTCCTTTGTCTCTACTATTAAGTGCCCTTAGTGCTGCAAATATTTATTTCTCCAGCCCCTTTGAGGCCAAGAGTGTCACCTCTGCGATGCTCCCTGCATCCACTGACCTGGAAAGCAGGGAGAACTGAGGTTGCTGCTGCCAGACACTGGTCTTCCACCTGGCAGCAGGGAAGACAAGTAGCCTTAAGTCACTGGACTGTCCCGTTCATTTATTGCTGTGATGTCATTCACTTCAAATTACACCATATTTTTATAGTAAAGCTGTTAGGCCAAGATGCCCTATGGGCCTTGTCTTAGAAATGAAACTACAAAGAGTGAAGAAAAAATACCATTCAGAACCAGGCAGCCCTGTCCTTCGCCTCTAATTGCATCCACCACTTTTTTTGTTTGTTTAGTTTGTGTGCAATGGGGTGCTGTACATTCAGAGTCCTGTGATGGCACTACCAGCCCTCACACCACAGATCAGGCAGATGCTCTCCTGATTGACACACTCTCCACTCCTATTGAAGTCAATAGCGTTTCACAGGGTATAAACCAGAGCCGAATTTTCCTCTTTGTGACCAAGAAAAACAATAAAACAATAGAAAAGCAATAGAAAGTTTCTCCCAATTCACATTATGGAAGATATTGTCAAGTACTAAAACTGAGGGCCAAATCCTTAGTGGTGTCAAGTGGCCTAGCTGCATTGGCTTCAATGAGTTAACACAAATTGATGTTAGCCGAGGATCTGGCCCTACAAATCTTGATTCTGTGGCTTAGGGTCATGATCCAGCATCTTCTTTTACTGTCCATATCCTTCCTGCAAGATAACTGATTTGTAAAATACCCTAAGCCTGATTTTGCTGAGTAGCACTTACAACTGGCAGAATGTTGCTAAATAAGGTAGAATACCCAGTGCTCAAGACATTGGCAGTTGATTACAGACAATTAATTCATCTCCACAGCAATTTCTGTGCATTCCAGCCTCTCTGTGATGTATGTAAGGGACTATTGTTATGCTCATTTGCCAGGTGGGGGAAAAAGAGGAAGAGAGATTACAAAACCACAAATGTATTGTCAAAGGTGGGATTGGAACTCAGGATTTCCTGGTCAGATTACCAGACCTCACCTCCCTCTCTGGATTATGTATTATTTCTGTGCAAAAAGCACATTCAAACATACTTTTCATTGGAAATTATTTATCTCAGGGTCATTTCTAATATGTGTGTTTCTGATTTTTAATGAGCAGTTATCTAAAAGCAAATACTAGCCTCATGCCAAGTGTTTCCATTTCTGATTATAATCTTATTCTAATGCCTAAGAATTTCAGAAGGAGACTACTAGTAAAACTTGAGTTTTAAAAAACTTGACCCTATGGCTTTTTGTTGTTGTTGTTGGTTTGGTTTGGTTTCATTTTTAGCGCCTGGCTTGTTACCACTTAGATGGCTGTCTTACATCCTTGAGATGAACTTAGTACAATCCTCATTGACCTAGCAAGCCAGTTTTTCCCTGATGACAAGCTGGGATCATGTCTTGCATTGACTGCTGCATGATTGTCTTGTTAGGCAAAGGGCTAAGGTGGGTTCATCTTTAATGACAATGAAAGAACCTTATCAAATCTGATTCTACAGTTTTACAGGCATGGTGCTAGAATTTAGGTGACATAGATTTACTAAATCGGTCAGTCAAAAATTATATCAGTTGAAGTGTAATGTTCATGGCAATCCAAAAACCTGAACATGTAGGTGATTTGGAGGTCATTTTGTTAACTCTTTAATTGGTTGTTTGAGTGCTGGAAGGCAGCGGCTAATTGCCTGTAGGTCAGAATAGTCCTAGAGCTTAGGTAAATGTATACTGTCATATGTCACATTTTAATATAGTTCCTTTGCCCAGGTTGGTAAAAAAATTACGCAGCAATTAAAATTAAGACAAGGTGGGAAGAGTGATTCAATTAAATCCCTGAAGCTATTGCACAAATTATCTGAAGTACCAAAAACTAATGAATAGTTATAACTAGTTTTATCTTTTTGCTCTTTGTTCTTCAATCCTGAGGGTATTAAAACTGCTAGATTCTCTTGCAAAGTTCACAGTGGTAAGTTGTTAGGTGGGTAGTGTGAGCATGAGTCAGCACAGAGGAATCCAGCTCCTTTAAACTACATACATACAGAAACTTTTGTTGACTAGTTGCTTTGAATTGAAAATAACCAGACCCTGAGCACAAGAGACCTTTTGGTTTCTCCACAGCCCAATATTATTTTGAAACCATCTGCAATATGTCACTCTACATGTAGCAGGTATTATATACCAGTGCGGGTGATGACAGTGAAAATAAATGAGATATGTTATAACCAAAACATCCCAAGTTTTACATCATACATTTCACAACCCTAGCAACTATCTTACACTTCAACTTGAAGGCCCAGGGCTTTTGGTAGTTTTACAAATGCCTGTTAGCATTAACAAACAAGTTACATTACTGGACAACTTGCCACTGCCCCAACCTTGTGAAGCCAAGTGGTGAGTTAACAGTGCTTACAAAATATAGCATTGCTGCAGGCAAAAGCTTAGGGCACGTCTTCACTACCCGCTGGATCGGCGGGTAGTAATCGATCTGTCGGGGATCGATTTATCGTGTCTAGTGTAGACACGATAAAATCGATCCCCGATCGCTCTGCCGTCGACTCCGGAACTCCACCGCAGTGAGAGGCGGAAGCGGAGTCGGCGGGGGAGCGGCAGCGGTCGACTCGCTGCCGTCCTCACAGCCAGGTAAGTCGACCTAAAATAGCGTAGCTGAAGTTGCGAATAGCGTAGCTGAAGTTGCGTATCTTAGGTCGACCTCCTCCCGTAGTGTAGACCTAGCCTGAGTAACCAAAGACTTGAGCTAGGCTGGTGTTCTCATTCCCTTTTGTGGGCACATTATTGCCAGTCTGAACATAAGCATAAAGGCCACCTCCCAACTGATTAAGTATTTTATTATTAATTATTATTATTATTATTATTTATTATTGTGCACAATGGTATGATGTTAGGAATTTGGATGAACAAGGCCTGCACCATTCAGATATAGGTGACATACAGATTCTGTTTCTGGCTGGGTTTAGAACAATGGAATTTAAATTCCTGTATTTACAGTCTCCCCGCATTTTTAACAGAGGCTTTAGCCACACATACAGCAGGTCCAGGTTTGCAGGACACTTCCCACTTGCTGCAGTGACTTATATAAAAGCAAAGTTGTCCTATCAATAAAAGCTCTAAGGAGTTCAAAAAGAGGCTCTTTCTGAGCGTCAGCTCTCACTTCCAATGGCCCAGAAATTTCAGGAGCAGGGGCGGCTCCAGGCACCAGCACACCAAGCGCATGCCTGGGGCGGCAAGCCATGGGGGGCAGCCTGCCGGTTGCCGTGAGGGCGGCAGTCAGGCTGTCTTCGGCGGCGCGCCTGCAGGAGGTCTGCCGGTCCTGCAGTTTCGGCAGCAATTTGGTGGCGAGTATGCCAAAGGCGCAGGACCAGCGGACCTCTCGCAGGCTTGCCGCTGAATCCGTGTTACCAGCGGGCCTCCCGCAGGCATGCCGTCGAAAGCCGCCTGACTGCCATGCTTGGGGCAACAAAATACATAGAGCCGCCCCTGGTCAGGAGTGAATGTGAAACATTACATTTCTGGGATAGCGACAGCATTTCTGAACCAAGATTCCCAGTTTGAGGGATATTCTATCAAGCGTGCAGTGAGGACTTGCTGGCATGAAGCTATGCAAAGAACAAGTTGTGACTAGCTCAATTGAAAAGTCTTTCGCTAATCTTGGTTAGAGCAGATGTTATCCTGAGGGTTATTTAGAGTATGCCACTAAAAGAATGGCTGCTGTTATTCAGTCTTGGGGGACAATACAGAGAGGCTGTATCCTTTTTCACTTCAATGTAGGGAATGAGTTTCACCCTTTTCCTTACAACATGCATGCTCCCGTCTCTGCTTTCGCCCCTTTGTGTTAATCCCTCTGGTAATCATAACCGAAAGAATCTACCTGGAGCATACAGTAGTATCTTATAATGCTACCACCTTCTGCAAACACTATCCTCTCCCTCTCTGTGACAGACATAAAGTACTAGTTTCAAGGTCCATTCCAATGCTTAATGTAAATGACATCATGAACCTTTGATAGGATCCAAATTACCATCGTAAGCAATATCTTCAACTAGATAATAGTATTGTCAAGTACTATCAGCTACACCTTAACACAGGGTTAAGCCATTCATCCAGGGTACAGTGGATTATTGAAACACAACAATATCAACTAACCACGAGTCCCTCATCAATGGGTAAAGCTACTGTAGGTAGGAAAAGTAAACCTCCAATAAAATGCCCTTCAGAGAAATCCCAAAAGATACAAAGGGCAGGGGGAATGAAGAGAAAACTGAAACACAGGAGGTGTTGAAATTATGGGAGATCTCTGTATGTCCCAAGCTTCTGAACAAAAAAGTAAACAGCAAAACATTAACATTGTTGTCGTAAAAGGGCAAGATGTTTATTGTGACAAGCCTAGCTACTAGAGTGTCATGCTTCCTCCCAGAATGCCATCTTCATGCTGTTCTGCTGCACTTTTAACACAGACCATCACTCAACAGGAGGGAAGAATTGACGCTGTTTGATATCCCAAGCCCTGTGTACATTCCAAAAGCAACATACACACACTTCTTATACAATCATAAAGGGGTGTTTTTCCATAGAGTATGAATCTGTACACTGGCCTGAGACTACCCAAACTCCAGGCAAAAGGTTCCCTGTGTACTATCTAAATGTTCCTCATAAATAAGCCACACGGCGCATAGGCTTTTAGCTGCATTTTTGCTTTTACACATGCAGACCAGGTTAGTATAAAACTAATAATAATGATTAGATTTTGTTATAAACTACTGTAGATTGCCTGGCGAGGGAGCATTGAAATTCCTGCATTGTATAAAATGGGGAAACTACTTAACAATGTGTTGTCTGTCTTTGTGGTTCACTAGTATATACATAAAGCAATAAACGTAAAACAATATACTGTAAATCGTTAAAAGTTGTTCCGTATCTGTTAAGTGGTTGATGCTCTGCATCTGCTCAGTGTATAAATAGAGGGCATTAGTCTTCAGGGCCATCACTCCAGGGTCACCTTTCATAAGCACTAAGGCCCAGAGCCCAAAAGGGGTTTAGACATCTAACTTCCATTGATTTTAATACCTCAAATACCTGTGAGGATTTGGACTTAAGACCCTCTTTTTATCAACTTCAATGAGTTTTGGATCAGGACTGATATTTATTTTAAAAATATTTTAAACTGATTAAGACCTACAGTTTGGTCTGCCCACTCAGGCCCTCCTTGGTTGAAAACAGTGCCTATTGCTAGTAGCCAGATCCAATTTGCAGGCCTGACCCTGCAAACTGTTGTTCATATGGGACTTCAGGAGGTCATCTAGTTCAATCCCCTGCACTCATGGCAGCACTAAGTATTATCTAGACCATTCCTGATAGGTGTTTGTTTAAACTGCTCTTAAAAATCTCCAATGATGGAGATTCCACAATCTCCCTACAAAATTTATTCCAGTGCTTAACCACTCTGACAGTTAGGAAGTTTTCCCTAATGTCCAACCTAAACCTCCCTTGCTGCAATTTTAGCTCATTGCTTCTTGTCCTGTCCTCAGAGGTTAAGAAAAACAATTCTTCTCCCTCCTCCTTGTACCAATCTTTTATGTACTTGAAAACTGGTATCATGTCCCCTCTCAGTCTTCTCTTTTCCAGACTAAACAAACACAATTTTTTCAATCTTCCCTCATAGGTCATGTTTTCTAGACCTTTAATCATTTTTGTTGCTCTTCTCTGGACTTTCTCCAGTTTGTCAATATCTTTCCTGAAATGTGGCACCCAGAACTGGACATAATACTCCAGTTGAGGCCTAATCAGCGTGGAGTAGAGCGGAAGAATTACTTCTTGTGTGTTGCTTACAACACTCCTGCTACTATATACCAGAATGATGTTTGCTTTTTTTGCAACAGCGTTACACTGTTGACTCATATTTAGCTTATGGTCCACTGTGACCTCCAGATCCCTTTCCACAGTACTCCTTCCTAGGCAGTCATTTCCCATTTTGTATGTGTGCAACTGATTGTTCCTTCCTAAATGAAGTACTTTGCATTTGTCCTTATTGAATTTCATCCTATTTACTTCAGAACATTTCTCCAATTTGTCCAGATCATTTTGCATTTTAATCATATCCTCCAAAGCACTTCCCAGCTTGGTATCGTCCGCAAACTTTATAAGTGTACTTTCTATACCATTGTCTAAAGTATTGATGAAGATGTTGAACAGAACCGGACTCAGAACTGATCCCTGCAGGACCCCACTCGTTATGCCCTTCCAGCATGACTATGAACCATTGATGACTACTCTCTGGGAATGGTTTTCCAACCAGTTTTGCACCCACCTTATAGTAGCTCCATTTAGGTTGCATTTCCCCAGTTTGTTTATGAGAAGGTCATGTGAGACAGTATCAAAAGCTTTACTAAAATCAAGATATACCACATCTACCGCTTCCCCCCATTCACAAGATTTGTTACCCTGTCAATAAAAGCTATCAGGTTGGTTTGACACGCTTTGTTCTTGACAAATCTATGCTGACTGTTGCTAATCACCTTATTATCTTCTAGATGTTTGCAAATTGATTGCTTGATTATTTGCTCCATTATCTTTCTGGGTACAGAAGTTAAGCTGACTGGTCTGTAATTCCCCATGTTGTCTTTATTTCCCTTTTTATAGATTGGCTCTATATTTTCCCTTTTCCAGTCTTCTGGAATCTCTCCCGACTTCCATCACTTTTCAAAGATAATTGCTAATGGCTAAGTTATCTCCTCAGTCAGCTCCTTGAGTATTCTAGGATGCATTTCATCAGGTCCTGGTGACCTGAAGACATCTAACTTGTCTAAGAGGGGTAGGCATATTAGTCTGTATCAGTAAAAACAACGAGGAGTCCTTGTGGCACCTTAGAGATTAACAAATTTATTTGGGCATAAGCTTTCGTTAGAGATAACCATCTGATGAAGTGGGCTATATCCCACGAAAGCTTATGCCCAAATAAATTTGTTAGTCTCTAAGGTGCCACAAAGACTCCTCATTGTTTTAATTTGTCTAAGTAATTTTTAACTTGTTCTTTTCCTATCTTAGCCTCTGATCCTACCTCATTTTCACTGACATTCACTATGTTAGACGTCCACTCACCACCAACATCCTTGGTGAAAACTGAAACAAAGAAGTCATTAAGCATCTCAGCCATTTCCACATTTTCTGTTATTATCCTTCCCCCCCTCCCCCCACCATTGAGTAACAGGCCTACTCTGTCCTTGGTCTTCCTCTTGCTTCTAATGTATTTATAGAATGTTTTCTTGTTTTCCTTTATGTCTCTAGCTAGTTTGATCTTGTTTTGTGCCTTAGATTGCCTCTTGTGCTCTTAATAATGTGTCTCTGAAAAATTGCCAATTGTCTTCAGTTGTTTTCCCCTTTAGACTTGCTTCCCATGGAATCTTACCTACCAACTCCCTGAGTT
Source organism: Terrapene triunguis (assembly GCF_002925995.2). Classification (NCBI taxonomy): domain Eukaryota; kingdom Metazoa; phylum Chordata; order Testudines; family Emydidae; genus Terrapene; species Terrapene triunguis. The sequence goes on from NW_020664483.1 coordinate 20,368,685, forward strand.
TGCTAAAGTCTGCCTTCTTGAAATCCATTGTCTTTATTTTGCTGTTCTCCCTCCTAGCATTCCTTAGAATCATGAACTCTATAATTTCATGATCACTTCCACCCAAACTGCCTTCCACTTTCAAATTCTCAACCAATTCCTCCCTATTTGTCAAAATCAAATCTAGAACAGCCTCTCAACTAGTAGCTTTCTCCACCATCTGAAATAAAAAATTGTCTCCAATACATTCCGAGAACTTGTTGGATAATCTGTGCCCTGCTGTGTTATATTCCCAAGAGATGTCTGAGTAGTTGAAGTCCCCCATCACCACCAAGTCCTATGATTTGGATGATTTTGCGTTAGTTGCTTAAAAAACGCCTCATCCACCATTTCTTCCTTGTTTGATGGTCTGTAGTAGACCCTTACCATGACATCACCCTTGTTTTTATCCCTTTTATCCTTACCCAGAGACTTTCAACAAGTCTGTCTCCTATTTCCATCTCCACCTCAGTCCAAGTGTATACATTTTAATATATAAGGCAACAGCTCCTCTCTTTTTTCCCTGCCTGTCCTTACTGAGAAAGCTGTATCCTTCTATACCAATATTCCAGTAATGCGTATTATCCCACCAAGTCTCTGTGATGCCATCTATGTCATAGTTGTGCTTATTTACTAGCATTTCGAGTTCTTCCTGCTTATTCCCCTGCTTATTATGATTCACTATTAGATTCTGTGGAGTGGTTGAAGGAACCTACAGAATGATTTTATTCCCATTAAACTCTATAGGATTTTTCTCTGATAGGGGTAGGTAGGCCCATGGCCTCGCCACACTGTTCACCAGTCAGCAAAGCTGGCTGGCTGCAGAGAGGCGCATGCATTGTCCTCCTAACAGGAGGCAATGCAGCCGTGCTCCCCCCAGAGCTCTTGGAAGCATTGCCCCGGTGTTCACTCTGAATCTACACTACCCCCAACATGGGCCTGTGCTTTAACAGCAGCATGTGGCACGGGATTGTTTGCAAAGATTGTTTACATTTGCAGCACCAACTTGAGGCATTTAGCCAAGGCTCTCAGAGAGGTACAATTCTACTTGACCAGCCTAATGCCCATGGGGACAGAACAAGCTGCACCATCCTTTAACATGGTGCAGCCTGCTCCCCTCTCAATGCTGCTGTCCCACTGTATGAGCCTGAGCATGGTTTGGAGGCATAGGATCAGCTCCTTCTGACCCCTCCCTGTCCCTTCGAGTAGTGTGTGTCCCCAGGAAGCAGTCTCTGCTCCACTTTGTGTGTAACCTACACAATTATGATACAATGACTATGCAGGAAGGGACTGGAAAGCTGATAGGCTGCCCCTACTGGGAATTCCCAGTGTAGAGGAATCTGTGCATGGTGTAGACTAGAGCCAGGGTAACCTGCTCATACATCACTTCTCTCCTGGCTGGTCAGGGTGGTGCTGGATAATCTAGGAAGTGTGGCCTGAGTGGAACACACTCCTGTAGTCCCTGGCTGGTGCACCTGCTCCATGAGGCCATAGAGCCAGGAGTTGTGAGATTAAATCAGCCCCAGGATTGAGAAGTCAGAAATAATTGTTTTACAGCTTTCCCCCCGCCCCCTACAGCAGCACCCAGTGTTCAGTGCTTCAAGGCCCCAATCTTCAGCAAGTCTCTTCTGTTTAACATCCTAGCTGTCCATTTGGAGAAAGCTGCATCTTGTGGGTGCACCAGTCACTGGGTTTATGTCCCACTAGTTTAGATCTGCAGGTAGCTCAATGTCAGACATCCTATTTGCTTTTTCGGATCACGTGCCAGGTTTTTAACATTGCACTATTGCCTTGACCTAGATTCATATGGAAATAGCGACGCCGATGTCTGGACAAGACATGGACAGTTTGTGATTGCATGGTTTAAGTGCCTATAAAATATGACCCTGGTTACTGCAAGGAGAAAAATGCTGACAAATCAGATCTTTTCATAGAGGAGACTGGCTTGAATAAAAGCACCTACGGACTTTAAAGTTTTCTCTTGGGAGAAAGGCAAGTAGAGACACGCACACTCACACATGCACACACACACAAAACCACCATGCCAGGAAATATTAGGTATAAATAATGGGGTTGGCTGGATTTTTGCCATGCCAGCTTCATGGAGCTGCACTAGATTTATGACTATATTTACATTTTTAAAGCTTTTTTAATTTTAAAAAAATCATCTGCTAATTGCTTATAAGGCAAAGTTGTGCAGCAAAATAGTGCCCCTTTATTAAAAACTCTTCAGCCTTGCAATCATTGTGCAGTTTTATTATTAGCTTTGATAGCCCAAAGGATCAAGGCTAACATATGTCAAGAGTTGGGCTGGGAGCATATCTGTGTGTGTGTCTACGTATGGTGATTTTCTTCAGGTCAGCTGCAAGCCAGTTTAAATTTAGCCATCTTGGCCCTGATGTAGTCCACATGGCTGAAATTCCCAATCCATTTACCCAGGAAATTACTGTAGCAGTGGACTGCCAAATTCACAGTTCTGTTATTCCAACACTCAAAGCTGTTGCATAAGTGCTGTAGTTGAGCAGAATACACTTTCTAACATTAAACAACCAAAGCCTGAGAGTTTTCTATGCTCATTTGTTTAAAAGAAACAATTGGAACAACTTTTGTCCTTATCGTTATTCTGGAAACTGTCAATATTGATTGTCATTTGTTGTCCTCTAGCAGAGGCTGGTACGACTTCAAGGACAGGAAGGAAGCAAATGGGCTCACGTAGGATTTCTGAAAGCACAAGTCTGTTTCCTCTAGCAGACAATGGTGAATCATAGTCTGCAAACTGAATCACTGACTGGCAACAGTTTTGCATGCCAAATAGTCCCACAGTGGACAAGATAAAGGGCCTAAAAATATGGAGAGATGGACCACTTTAATTTACGGTGCGAAGGTTGGTCTAGTGGATAGGGCACTAGACTGGACCTCAGAAGACCTATCCAGCCACAGATCCTGGACAAATCATGTAATCTATGTTGTGCCTCAATTCAGTAATACAGTATTTCCCTACCTCATAGGGTTGTTGTGAGGGTAAATCCATTCACGATTGTGAGATGCTCAGATGCTATGATGATGATGGGCCACCTTAGAATCACCTAGGTCAATCATCATTTGCTTTAAAAAAATCATTTGCTTTTAGTCCAACTTTAAAATAAAGATGGACTGAACAAAAACCATCTCTCCTCTCCCTTCTGAATGTTGGGAAAATCCCAGTCCAGATCTGAATTTCCAGGGTTAGGCAAATCTCTTTTTGCACTGTGAAAGGCCAGGCATCCTTGGAGAAGGCATCACCATCTTTATTCCTTATGAAACACATTCAGAATGTCAGTCCTTGGGGATGCATTACAAGGTGGAAGCACTCAAAGAAGCCACTTAAAGGAAAGAGATTAATCTTTCCATGTGATTCATCCAATAATCCAGAGCAAAACCTCTGAAAAATATTTGCTGACATTTTCCAACAAAAGACCTTATTTGTAGTGCCTTTGCATTCTTTCGGTGGGAGCTCTGTTAAAACATAAAACAGTCCACTATTTGAAAATTACAGAAGTATAAAATAACAAGAATGTTATTAATTCGGGACATACTTTTGCTCTCACTTAACTGTGGAACGCCAGGCTGTAATGCATTATTCACACTTCAAGCATTTAAGAAGCAGCAGTTAGAGTATGGTTCGGGTATTGATTAGCCAAAGCTACACTTTGATTGGCTAGTTGGACCTTTTGATGATGTCACATCTGTGCTCCAGGTTCCCTTCTGTGGTGTCAAGCTGGGATTTTGTAGCCCAAATTAACCTACCCTATGCTAATTGGTCAAATTTATCCCTGGTGTGATTCTATTGGCTTCAGTAGAGTTGCACTCAGGTTGAATTTGGCTGAGTTCATTTGATGTGTGCAGAAAAGGTTACTATAGGGAAATATAATGCAAGTCCTTTCCTTTCCTTTAGTTCTACCTATGCTTCCTCCCTCTCCTTCTCTCTTTTCCCATAATCCTTCTCTCTGACTGCCCCATCTTTTCCCTCTCCAGTTGCTACCTCCCCTTTTCCCTTCTCCCAACCTTTACATTTTTAGTGCTACCTCAGATGTTGGCTTGGGACCTCTGAAAAGGCTTCTCCTCCAGTTTAGTAAATAACAGTTAACCTGACCGTGTGTGGCTGCTTCTCTGGCACTTCTGAGTGCTGCTGCTAGGCTGGGATGGGAAGCGGTGGTTTCCCTCTCAATACATTGTGGCTAGCTCTCCTCTAGCAGCACTCTGAGGGAAACCGCTGCTTCCCTTCCCACCCTCACCCTGACATGCAGCAGGCTTAAAGAAGTGGCCAGGAGCCTCTGAAACAAAGTTTCACTTAAGAAAGGGAAATGAGCAATTATTTAACTTTCTGGGGTCCCAATTCAGCTTCCTTGGTAACAAATGAAAGGAGAGCAGAAAAGCAATGGAAGGGAAAGAAAGAGACAGGAGGAGCTCTGAAGAAAAAGTAGGGATTTTTAACTGCTTTCAGCCTAGTTAGCCAGCTTCCTTTTCGGTAGCAGTTTGTGGTCCAACAGTCACTTTTCACTCACTTGGGCTCTAATCCTGCCTTCTTTGCTTACCTAAAACTCTCACTGACTTATTAATGGCAGTTTATACAGCACCATTGATGTGGATGGTGCTTCACAGACAAAGATGACTCCAATGGGAGTCTTAGGTGAGCAAGGAATGCAGAGTCTGTCCCTTTATAAGGGTAAATAACTTCTAGAGTTTTAGGAAACTAGGAGTGAGCAGGAAACACAGTCAGACCTATTTTATGCAAAATGCAAGACAGAAACAAAACAAGCCATTGAAGAAGATGCTTGAAGGAAAAAGTATAAACAAGTTCCAGAGATACCAACTGTAGATGCCTCCCTACAGTAAAATGAATAGACAAGTATGACTGAGAAAATTCAGAGTGCAATTAAAATATACCAAAAAGGGTAGCTTTATTAGACTAGGCTAGAGAGGAACAAATGGTATATTGGAGAATTTATCTTTTTTTATGCTAATCAAATATTCGCTATTTGAATGTATAGGACAGATTTTTACTCAAGGGGATGATGGCAAATATTGCAAATTTGAGCCGCCGTGCTTTGCTGCAGTTGGCCACTGAAGCTATGTCCTGAGTGGAAGACAGTACGAGCACTTCTAGTGCAAATATTGAATTGCCCTTTGAAATTTGCTTTCAAGGAATATTTCCTCCATTTAACTGGATCACTGAAATATGTGCAGGAAGTGAGCACAAAGGGGCACAAATATGATCCCTGGCATTATTTGCCCAGCTCTAGACCAGTTACCATTTTCTTGTTCTTAATGTGGTCTATTTTCTTTATGTAACTTACATACTGGTATTTCTCCTATTCAAGTGCTCTCCAGAATGCTATTTCCAGTGGTGACATTATAGTGTCAGGCAATTCTTATTATGGAAGGATGTTACATCATTCTTGACAATATTCATTGATAAAGGCAGCATTTTCAGAAATTATGGGAAGAAGAGGCCTTCCTTGATAAGCAGCAACTATTTAAACCAGATTAATTGGCTATTTGTGGATATTAGAGTCCAGCCATGGTAGGACACTTAATAGCTGGCAGGGAGGAGGCTAGCGGGAGTTGCAGGGAATCTCTGTATTGGAGGGGGATTGGAGAGTGGTACACAGAGAGCTTGTGGGGGATTGGAGGGATGCAAGGATCACCTGACGTGCAATAAGGTGACCTATACAAGCTACAAAGTGTGTGTGTGACCCCCTCAGAATTATTGGCTATCACTACAAATAACGTTTGATATCGTGCCTGTTTGTTGTAGATTGAATGATAAGTTTCTTCTCTATAGACTGTTAATGAAACCCCAGTGGCAACAATACTGCTTTTCAGTTATGTAGGTGAACATGAAATATTACACGATTTTTTTAAAAATCACGTGCCAAATTACAATAATGAATTATTAACAATTATTAAACATTTTGGTTAACACACAGCCTGAGAGAGCCAATAAATCACAAAGCAGGGATGAAGTAATGATTTGCTTTACTCGCTGCACTTGTGTGGAGGCTAACAACACTCAGAATCAAGGCCACATATGCTTTTGCTCAGTGTTGGTAAGATCTCGTTATAAACTTTTCAGTGGGGAAGACAGGCTGTATGAAGCTTTTGCTTTCAGAGTCATAGTCATGTATTATTATCAGTATTTGTTTTACAGGACAGTCTTGAGGCCTCATCTGAGACTGGGTCCCCAGCATGGTAGGCACTGTTCAGACACCTAATAAAAGACAGCTCCCACTCCAAAGAGCTTACAGTATGAATATAAATAGCAAGGACAGACAAAAGGAAATGATGGGGGTGGGGGTCAACAGTAAATCGCTCTAGTTGTACAGAGCAGGATAGCAGCATTGCTGAAAGTGTAATCCTGGTCTCCCAGTTCTGAGTCTGGTGTCTTGTCCATTACACAATGCTGCCTTCCCAAGCAAAGGAAAGTAAAAGGAAAGGCCAAAGACTGATTTTTCAGATGGAAGATATCAGTGGCCACAGTTTGTTACCTGATCCCATTAAGACAATTGCCATGATTTATAAGGGACCAGTATTGCAAGGGGATTCATACAGGTAGACCTTGTGGAGTACCACTGAAGCTAATGGGACTCTATGTATATTCAGCCTACATGGAGCCCACGACAAGACTGGGGTCTGAAAAATTATTCCAGCTGCCTTTACCAACTGGAAGATCCAATGAACACTACATGTCAGATAAGTCAATGGAACAGCTGTTTTCAATGAAAAGCTAATTCGGTAAACAAAGTACATGGTTCCAAACATGTCTGGTATCAAACAAGGTCTCAAGCAAGCTGTGGTTTCTTTTTGTGGGAGAGTATCTATGTGGAGCCCAATGGGTAATAATCTGCTACTTAAAATTGAGATGATTGAGAAGAAATGGACCAAGAAAAAGGCTGTGCTCCATGCAATAATTTCACATGGATTTAGAAGAAACTGACATTCAATATAACAAAAAGAAAAATGTGTCAGGATTTACTTCAGCTAATACGAGTTTTATAACCATTTGCTGGAGCTGGGACAGACATAGCCATAGAACAGAACCAGGAGTGCCTTCTTCAGTTCTTTGCTCACAGAACTGAAGAAGGTAAAACCCATAGGAGGGTAGAAATTTAGTAGGAAGGATGGCAAAGCATTTTACAAACATTAACAAATGTAGCCTCACAACACCCCTGTGAGATAACTATGGAGAAACTGAACCACAGAAGGAAGTAACTTGCCCAAGACCTTATACAACATCCATGGCTGAGCCTGGGACAGACCATGTGTATGAATAAGATGACTTTCTTCCCTCTCAACTTTAAAAGTACAAGAAGTTTTGGCACACTCTCCTAGCATTCAAATTTGGGAACACTAGTGCCCAAAATGAAAAGTATACAGACCAGGACCCCTATCCCACAAGATTCTCTCTGTGGGTGAAACCTGCAGCTGAAGAGTCCTTGAGTGTAAGACGGTTCTCTTCTATTTTGTCTAGGGTCTCATACCATGATAATCACTGTAGTATCACTGTAGCATGCTGACTATGCTACCTCCACTCACAGCCCACCAGAGTAGAGGCAAACGAGGTAGGGCATAGCTGAGCTCCTGCTCTCTGCAGCCATCAGAACAGATTCAGGGGGTTGTGAACATCTGAGCGCAGCATGGAGCAGCCCCGAGGCTGCTAAATTACCCGAGGGAACCAGAATCAGGAAACAGCAAGGTGGTGAAAATACATTTTTGCCCTTCACAGTCACATCCTGCACTAAGCACAGCTCAACTGGCTCCAAGTATCGTACACACCCCAGTGAGTGCAGAGTGCAGAGTGCATAACCAACGTACGGACAGATTTCTGAATAGGTGTTCATCCTTCTCTATAGTATAAGAAATAAATAGAAGAGAAGTAGCTGCAATATTATTATCACCTAAATGTGGAAACAGAAAACAGAACAAAAGTCTCTATATCAGTCACATCAAATGGTAGTATCCGTTGAAAGTTTGCTTCAGTTCAATTCAGCATGATACTAGCAGTCTTCAGGTGGAAAGAAGGTTCATGCCTTGCAGCAGAAGCATAGAAAGCCAGTTTGGGAGTCTGTCAGATTTAAAAACCAGCCTGGAAGTTTGACAGCTGCAAGGACTGAGAGAAGTGAAGAGGTTTCTATGTGGAAGGAATGGCCGCCAGAGAAAGGGAGAAAGGGCATGGCCTGGGGGAAGTCTCTTCAGGGGAGAGATGGCAATGGGAGGTGAGGGAGGGATGGAGGGAGGGAAGGGAAAAAAGTGGGGCAGGATTAAGTAGCCTTTTAGGGAGAATGTGTGGGAGGATCAGGGAGTCTCTTCAGAAGAGAGATGGTGTTAAGGGAGACAGGAGGGACTGTGAAATCTCCTAGGCCTTGGCTTCACTGCAGTGTTAGCTCAAGCCCCCAAGATCTGTCCCTAAACTGACCCCTGTCCACTCACAACAAAATCTCTAGCTTAAGTTAATTGGTGCTTTAAACTCCAGCTAACTGGCCCATGGGGTGTGGGCATTGAAGCTGAAGCATTGCTGATGCTGGAGCTAGTAATGCAGTGTGGATGCAGCAGCTCGAGTTACAACAATTTGTCAACTGCTAATCCAATCACTCTGTGTAGCTCTAGTGTTGTTTCACAGTGTGGTCGCTCTTAGGGTGTATGTCTACACTGCAAACGGAGTGGACAGGGATCAGGAGAGAATCTGGGCAGGAAAAGATAGCCTTCACAGGAGCTGGGTGTTTCTTAGGGAGAGAGGGGCTGGTGTGGGGAGAGAGCAGAAAGGATTAGGGAGTCTCTTTGGGGAGGCCTCATTGGAACAGAGGACCTTGCTAGTAGGAGGGATAGACTCATTGCAAATTGGGACGATGCACTTTGGGATTTGCAAAGGGAAGGTGATGGCCTAGGAACCTCCAGATGATGAGGGAACTACCAGTGTGAGTGAAGAGGGAGTGGAGGTGCCTTGTGACATGAAGCTACCTCCTGTGTGACTTGTTAGCAAGCTTTGTCCCCGCTTCTGATAAGGCAGTCTCAGAAATCACTTTTAATTTCAGGCTGTCCTGTTCAAGAGACCCACTGTTCTGACATGTGTCCTCTATCTTGGGATATGTTTACCTAGATACTTTTCTATTTATAAAACAAACAAACAAACGAACAAACAAACCCTCTCTGCTTTTCTTTTCTTTTAGTTTTCCCTAAATACCGGTAGAGAAAATCTTTTCCCAGAACTTCCACTCCCCAATTTTTTTCCTAAGGTGGGTTAGCCTATAATTTAAGAGTTTTGGTTTAATTAGGTTTTAAACTTCCCTCTCTTAATTACTTTTTTTTTTACACCTAAATATGCTGCTATTTGGAGCACAAACAGACAGTGATAACAATTAGTGAAATAATTACACTCTTTCTGTCAGTGTAACCTCATGGCACAGAAAGTATTACAAATCCATTTTAAAACATATTAAATGTTCATATTAATGAGGATAATAGAGAACAAGTACCAGCAAACTAAATATTGTTAATGATTTTGAGCTATTAAATTCATTACCATTTCCTTTCATAATAAAGTGGTTACTTGCTAATGAGACCTTTTTTAACTCATCATTATTGAATTCATTACGTTGTGTGCAGTTAACCCTTAAAGGTTTGCCTGGGTGTATAGGCACAATTTAAAAACTATTTAAATATCATATTAAGAAGATATATGGTTTGGAATTCTTTCTGTATTTTTGACTGTAGCTCCATGTACTTTTCGTCTGGTACACTTTCTTGACACATCATGCCTAGCAGCTTCTCAGCTGTCATAGCAGCTTCAGCATCACATATTATGGAAACACGCTGTAGTCATTTCATTTAATAAGTGTAGCCCACTTGTTTGGGTGGGGAAAAAGTACAGTAAATGGCTGAGGTCAGTTAGCCACTCTCCTTTGTATATATCTTCCTCCAGAGTCCTGGAGTGAAAACCTGTCCCCACCGAAGTCAGAGGCAAAACTCCCATTGAGTTCAATGGAGCGCAGATTACAATCCTGGAGTTTTACAATCCCACCTCTTCTGCAGGATTTTTCCTGCCGCGTAGCATGAAATCCACTGAATAACATCGAGTTCCTGTGAAAATTATATTCCTTTCCTATGGAACCTTCTCTAGGACTGTATATACAAGAGAGAATGTTCTCTCACTTTATAAGTGTTAGTAAATGTCAGCTTGTGGAGATATCAGACCCCATGGTACTAGTCTATACACTCCTCCTCTCATCATCTTGCCCTCCATCCTCCCTCTCTCATATGCCACTCAATTCCCATTCTGTCTAGGTCGGAACACATCATCCCCACTTCCACAATGAGTAAAAGTTCTGCCAGCTCCTTCTCTCCTTCCCCTTTGTTCTCCCTCCATTCTTCGTTTCCCATCCTGTCTTCCTCCCACTCCTCCCCTGCACTCCATAGTGCCTCCCTCCTTTCATGCCTTCCCTTTGCAAAAAAGAATGATCTCCAAAATAAACCGTAGACACCACACATCTCATAAAGCTGGAGTGAATCCCAAGTGCAGTGTCTGCAATGTGCTCAGAGGCAATGCTAAGAGGCACAGATCCAGCAACAATTTTAATAAGGCCTCTTATTTCCAGTCAGCAACACCCCTGAATGTTGCTTCACATGCCACCAATGTTGGTCCCCTCCTCCTGGTAGTCCCTTTCCTTCCTGTCCACTACCAACAGATCTGACTGGGATTCTCAATGACTCCTCCATGCCACATTCAGACACAGATATTTTTGCCTGGGATACAGTTATTCCATGGAAAACAGGGACTATCTTCACAGCCCATTTTATTAGCATTTTGCAACTATAACTGATATTTGTTTAACCATTGAAAATATGTTGCATGTCTAAACAAAATCATTTTCAAGTGGAAGCAGACAAGGTCTGGTCTCAAGTTATAATAATGCAAATAGTCATACAGTTGTTATGCAAATCATCAGGCTCTGGCTTAGTCAGAGCATAGAGATTTCAGAGCATGATGCAGTAGTCTTCTATTTGCAAAAGCCATTCCTGCAACAACTGGATGAGAGAGGATTGCAACAACACACTAATACCAGTAAGCAAGGCTGCCATACTGGGCAGTGGTAAAGAATAGTAATGTCCACTATGGACAGTTCTATGACCCTTGTGTAGCAAAATTATCCATTGCTGACAATGGGTGTCACCAACAAATAATTTTGCTAGTGTGGCGAAATCTTGTGTGACACTTAATATTACTATACTTGAGGGCTAGAAACTATGCCAATGGATACCCTAGCAATATGATAGATACTAGATTAGATATGTGGATACTGCATGACACTTCAGAAACAAGACTGAGTCATTATTCAAATCAGACCCTCCCCCTTCTGCCAATCAGAATGTTGGGATTTGCATACATGAGAAACAACCAAACAGTTATGGGCCAGCTAGCAGCTGAACAGTCAGTAACTGAACAGCATCCCTTCTGTGGCTGAGAAAATTCCATTTCAGTGTAATATATAATAACAATAACACTCTGTATTTGTAACCTGTGTTTTATTTAAAACCGAGTCCCTTTCACCTGTAAATAGCTAGGGTATAAATGTGCCTCACCAATCACACTGGACTATTGTATTATACAGTCTATTGAATGTTTTTGGCAGGCATGAGCCCCTATGCTACTATGTCCTTATTTTATTATTGTTTTGAGGGTAGAGCTGTGTGATTATCCATTCTTGCTTCAGGCATAGCAAGCCATCTGGAATGCTTATTAAACCCACAGGCAGATCAGAAGGATATAACTCTGATGATGTACATGTATACGAGCTGTACTACATCATCAGAGCATTGCTCCTCTGCTGATGTAGTACACATTAGTGGGCCTAGATAATGGATTAGAACATAACACGAATAAGTTAGACTTTTTGAGGGATGGATTTATTTTGCCTCTGGGTAACTGGCTTAAGATGTGGAAGGAAAAAATAAAGTAAGGCAAGGAGGCTTCAAAACTTTTAAATGTTTAGTTTGTGGATAGAGTGGGCCAAATGATCATCTAGAGTCTTGCTGAGAGAACTTGGAAGTCCATGTCTTTGAGAAGGGGTCACACATATCCTGAACCTGTCTATTAATGTTAAAAGTGACATGGAACTTGTCCTGAAATAAAAATTGCAACAATTCTAATTCTCAGCCTATAGGAATTTCTCAACCTATTGTAAGAGGTACTTTTATTCCACTTATTTCTACAAAAACCATTCTTCCTCTTCTATAAATTTTGCCTGCAAACACTGACCAGATTTTTACACTATGAGAACTTTGTTTTTTCCTCATGCTTTCACTCTATTTAAAATATGTTTTTACGCCATGTGATGCGGCAATGTGGTTTTCTAGTAATGCTCATTGGTATTGTACACAGAATTAGCTTTTCAACAATTTTACCATTTATTTATAAGTGCTTTTTAAAAACAAACCTGTCAAATCAACACATTCTTCCAGCCAGCATAATGAAAGAAATGACAATTACAAAAATTAATGCTGTGAGCACTATATATTAGACATAGGTGAACAGTTGTGTGAAAAATGTATGTCATGTCTAAACAAAAAAATGTCATGTGGAAGCAGACAAGGTTTATAAAGTTCAGGTGATTTAATCAGGAAACTGAAATGATGTCATGTGACTTAGATAACCAGTCACACACCTTACATATCAAGTTGTAAATATCAAGTACTCAAATGAATATTCACAGTGAACAGTTTCTGAGCAATCCAAAGGCTGAAATTTGTTTGCACAAAACATTCATAGAATAATTCTCTATATCAAACATATGTTCTAAAAAGCACAATTTAAAAATGTTGTAAGTTTCTATAGTACAGGGTCAGCAACCTTTCAGAAGTGGTGTGCCGAGTCTTCATTTATTCACTCTAATTTAAGGTTTTGCGTGCCAGTAATACATTTTAACGTTTTTAGAAGGTCTCTTTCTATAAGTCTATAGTATATAATTAAACTATTGTTTTATGTAAAGTAAATAAGGTTTTTAAAATGTTTAAGAAGCTTCATTTAAAATTAATTTAAAATGCAGAGCCCCCCCAAGACCGGTGGCCGGGACCCGGGCAGTGTGAGTGCCACTGAAAATCAGCTTGCGTGCCACCTTTGGCACACATGCCATAGGTTGGCTAGCCCTGCTATAGTATCTGTGGCATATATAGAATACATAATAGTGTGGATCACATTTGTTAATGATCACAACTTTTAATTGTCAGCCCTTTTTGCCAGCATTCAAAATGAGGTGTGCTCTGCACAGATCTAAATGAGATGTACAGTGCATGAGTGCATTTTCTATAGTGCACACTGAGTGAGGCAGTGATTTTTAAAAGTGTGAATGTGTGTGTGTGTGTGTGCACACACGTGTGTGGATGCAATCTATGGTGGTACTCTAGCAGCAGTATTTTCCTTTTGATGAGCTTCTGTAGCCTTCTATTTCTGTTGCGACGTGAATATTTTTAGGGAAAAAATAATGGAAGTTATAAATCTGATCATGTTTGAATTTGGTGTATTATTTTTGTGTTCCTAAGTTACGTGGCTGTGAAGTTTCAATAATTCATTTTTTACAGATTTTTAGCATTAGAGATTTTATTTTAATGTTTTTGTAAGTCACGTAAACCAAAATTTTTCATGTGCCCACTATGTTTCTCATTTTCTGGGTGTCCAACCTCAGACACTTGGGGTCTGATTGCAGACCGGCTGAGCAGACAACTGCAACTGAGTTCTAGAGGAGCTCGTCTCTGACCATACAGAGTGCTATAAAATGGTAAGTAAAAATCATGCCATAGGCTTTTCAAATTGGGCACCCAAAAGTTGGTGATAATTTTGTCAATTTGAACTTTAATCTCTGTCCCTCCGTTTCCTATGTGTAACATGAGGATAATAATAGTAACTCTGCACATCACTTGGGGTGTTGTGAAGATCAATTAATTAATGTTTGTAAAGAACTAAGATATTACGATGACAGCACCACAGAAAAGCCCATGAGGAAATTAATAATTCTCTATTCAGAACATGGTTTGAGATGACCAGTGAATAATACATGGGGACACACATTGAATGATGAGGCTAGAAAGAAATATTGAATAGCTGTTCATTCAGTGGGCTCCATGCATCCTGAACACTGAATGAGGGAGGGACCCTGTAGCAAAAATAGTCTGTGATCATGTACTTAAAGAGTGCATCTTAGTGCTTATATATAAGGGTTCTGAATTAAGTTTGTTGCATTTTCTAATTTCTGAGTGTTTGACTTCGCAATCTTAATGTTCTTTTAACGTAGTTTTTGATGATCCACTTATTGTGCTCAATAGAAGAGGCTCTTGTTCACTGCACACTGAAATCAGACATGGATACTTGTACAGTGCAGTCTTCCTTCATTTGGAAAGTTGGTAAATGCTGTTCAAATGGCACACACATGATTCTGTGTGTACACAAAATGTGATTATCTATCTATCTATCTATCTATCTAATCACATGATGTATTACATATACACAAGTATGTATGTTAAGGATTTTTATCATTAAACTGATTTTTAGAGAAATTTCTCTCTTAAAATTGCCAACAAAACAAGTTAGCACAGAGCATACATACAAACATCTTTGGAAGAGAGAGAAAAAAAGCAAATGAAAAGATTCCCAGACTTATACCCCACCCTCCATAGCTACACAGATCTTTCAGCTTTGGATGTCTTTATTTTGGGCATCCTCCTCTGGCTCTTTTTGTTCTTTCACGCCATCTCTTTACTATCTTTCTCATCACAAGTCCTCCCTTCTCTCTCTTCTCCAGGATTTGCCCTCTGTCCTCCAAGCCCCTCTCTTTTACCTTCCCTCTCAAGATCCTGTTACTGTCTTCC
>NW_020664483.1:20383697-20436504 GCF_002925995.2 Terrapene triunguis
CTTAGAGACTAACAAATTTATTAGAGCATAAGCTTTCGTGGGCTACACCCCACTTCTTCGGATGCATAAGAAGTGGGTTGTAGCCCACGAAAGCTTATGCTCTAATAAATTTGTTAGTCTCTAAGGTGCCACAAGTACTCCTGTTCTTTTTGCGGATACAGACTAACACGGCTGCTACTCTGAAACCTAACAAAACAAGGAGTCCTTGTAGCACCTTAGAGACTAACAAATTTATTTGGGCATAAGCTTTTGTGGGCTAGAACCCACTTCATCAGATGTATAGATAACAAACTGTCACTTTCTCAAACTCCCTCTCCTCAGCTTAGCCAGTCTTAAAGGGACGGTGTGATAAAGGGAATTCAAAAGGCTCTGTTCCTTCAGAAAATGTTCAGCCCACAAGTGAGGGTTTTCAAAATCCATCCCTAGTAGTTAATGCTCCATCCTAAATGACATAGCTTTTCAGCAGTGACATGTGCATTGATCTGCATTACAAAAATCAGAGAAATAGCACTTCTTTTCAGCAGCAGATAATTACTAGCAAACACCAGGTTCCCTCCTGCTGATAACCACGGGGTGCAGGGGATGGGAATGGGCATTATGTGGACAGGACATGGCTATTTTACACATTCAGCCAGATAAATAATATTGATCAGGAATTGTGTGGAGCAATAGAGACACCCCCCCCTTTGTCGGTTTGATTAGCCATGGGGGTACATTCTCTACATTTACAGGATTTAACCCAAATCATGTCTCCTACACAAAGGTGCTAGTTAGGCTGTGAATAAGAGTTATCTGGGAGCTGATTGTTTCTTTGGCCTTTACCATAGAAGTTTTCACTCAGGTTTTGACAGCATTTGTGAAAGAACTGGAGGAATCAGTCAAGAAGCATTCATAACAAGATTTTCATAACAAAATCTCCCACCTATGACACGGACCTCTCCTCCCCTTCGCCCTCACAAACACATGTTTTGAGGTTCTAGTGAGATACAGAGATGCTGAGCGCTATTCCCCAGGGAGAACATTGGATACACATGTGATTGCTGAAGAGTGAGAGTGAACGATGGGCTGGGCAGTGTGCAATGGGATAGGGACAGGTTGCGGCTTATGATGTCCTAAGGTATGATTATGCTGCAGCTGGTGGCATGCAGCCTAGCCCACACAGAAAGACTCACACTAGCTTGGCTCAAGCTCGCATGCTAAAAATAGCTGTGTGGACAATATGACTCTGGTGGAGACTCAGGCTAATCAACTGAACTCAGAGCCAAGGGGTCGGGTGGCCTTGAGAGCCTGAGCTGCCACCCAAGCTGCAACATCTACACGGCTATTTTTAGCATGATAGCTTGAGCTGAGCTAGTGCAAGTCCCCTTCTCTCCAGACTGGGAGGCTCACTCCCAGCTGCAGTAGACATACCCTTAGACACATGCGAGTTGTGTGTGGTCCTGGCAGGGGGCAATGGTCACTGACCAGCCCTTGATCAACTGTTGGGCCTTCCATTTCAGTACATTTGTACTGATAAAGGGAATCCCCATTGACTCGGGATATGTGGCTGTGGGAATGAAGCAGGCTTCCTGGGGATAGTGTGAGAGACTTGCTGTGTGGGATACAGGCAGGTGGGGTTCCTGAGCATGCCCAGGAACAAGTGGCAATGCTGCACCCACTTGCCCTGAGGTGGATGGGAGAGAGGAGGCAGCAGAGGCAGAGGGATGAAGGACATTGAGGGCACTACTGGGAGTCAGTCAGAAAGGCAGCTACATGTACCTGCATTTTGACAAATAGGGAGGAACTGGTGGAGAATTTGAAAGTGGAAGGCAGCTTGGGTGAAAGTGATCATGAAATGGTAGAGTTCATGATTTCAAGGAATGGCTGGAGGGAAAACTGCACAATAAAGACAATGGATTTCAAGAAGGCAGACTTTAGCAAACTCAGGGAGTTGGTAGGTAAGATCCCATGGGAAGCAAGTCTAAGGGGGAAAACAATAGAAGACAGTTGGCAGTTTTTCAAAGAAACATTATTAAGGGCACAAGAGCAAACTATCCCACTGCATAGGAAAAATAGGAAGTATGGCAAGAGGCCACCTTGGCTTAACCAGGAGATCTTCAATGATCTGAAACTCAAAAAAGAGTCCTACAAAAAGTGGAAACTAGGTCAAATTACAAAGGATGAATATAAACAAATAGCACAAGTATGTAGGGACAAAATCAGAAAAGCCAAGGCATAAAATGAGATTAAACTAGCTAGAGACATAAAGGGTAACAAGAAAACATTCTATAAATACATTAGAACCAAGAGGAAGACCAAGGACAGGATTGACCTGTTACTCAATGAGGGGTGAAAAAAATAACAGAAAAAGTAGAAATGGCAGAAATGTTAAATGACTTTTTTGTTTCAGTTTTCACCAAAATGATTAGTAGCGATTGTATGTCTACTATAGTAAATGCCAGGGAAAATGAGGTAAGATCAGAGGCTAAAATAGGGAAAGAACAAGTTCAACATTACTTAGACAAGTTGGATGTCTTCAAGTCACTAGGGTCTGATGAAATACATCCTAGAATACTCAAGGAGCTGACTAAGGAGGTATCTGAGCCATTAGCGACTATCTTTGAAAAGTCATGGAAGACAGGTTTGTTTACTCTGGAGAAGAGAAGACTGACAGGGGACATGATTACAGTTTTCAAATACATAAAACATTGTTACAAGGAGGAGGGAGAAAAAATATTCTCCTTAATGTCTGAGGATAGTACAAGAGGTACTGCTTAAATTGCAGTAAGGGCAGTTTAGGTTGGACATTAGGAAAAACTTCCTAACTGTCAGGGTGGTTAAGCACTGGAATAAATTGAGAGATTGTGAAATCTCCATCATTGGACACCTGTCAGGGATGGTCTAGATCAGTGATTCTCAAACTAGGGCCGCCGCTTGTTCAGGGAAAGCCCCTGGCGGGCATGGGCTCAGGGACATGCTGGCTGCCCTTCCTGCAGCCCCCATTGGCCTGGAGCGGCGAACCGCGGCCGGTGGGAGCCGCGATCGGCCGAACCTGCGGACGCGGCAGGTAAACAAACCGGCCCTGCCCGCCAGGAGCTTTCCCTGAACAAGTGGCAGCCCTAGTTTGAGAACCACTGGTCTAGATAATACGTAGTCCTGCCTTGAGTGCAGGGGACTGGACTAGATGAGCTCTTGAGGTCCCTTCTAGTCCTATGATTCTATGATAAGATCATGGTTATCTTATGCATGAAGGTTACATCAGCTGTATGATCAAAGCCCAATGTGAGGCTACTTCCAGGGGTTTGACTTCCAGTCAGCAGAGTATCTACCATCCTATATACACCCCTCTAAGGAAAATTCTGATTTGCAGATACTTCTGAGCTCCTCAGGCAAGAAATACTTCAAATACCATTCACAGGCAACTGTGAATTGAATAACTGATACCAATGAATTTCAGAAAAAGGATGGAGAATGTTCATTTCACCTTTCTTAGGCCAAATCACTGCAAAATCAACTCTGTACTATCATTTTCTTGGTCGACAGCCAATAATACAAAGAACATTTATATCCATGGGAACACTAGAACATGCCCTGTAAGGAACATTACTGTGTCGGCAGAAAGGTGGGCAGGGTGACCTATTTTTCATTTCTAACTTTTGAGTCTGTGATTCTTTAGATGCAAATAAAGCCTATTGATAATGGTACAGAAAGCTTTCTGTGCCTCTAAATACGCTCCAGAGTGTTAGATCTACTGTATTTCTTCTCATCAGTGAATCCAATCTGCTGTGAGAAAGTTTTACTGTCTCTGAGTCCTTCTGAGCTAATTGAGACATTCCCAAACAATTAAGATAACCAGATGTGTCTGTTATTTGTAATTACCTGAACATGATTTCCTTTCTGCAAGAACCGTTCCATTTTTTGAGCTTTTTGAACTATTCCAGATAATGGATAGGAAGATTAACTCCTCTGAAAAGTAATCTGTTGTATGTGCCTCCTGTGCCTCATTCTGATTTGAAATCACCTTCTCCCATAATTAAATACTAAAGTTGAAAACATATGTGCAAAGAAGAAATTCCTTGATTTTCCTGTATTTACGATTCATCATGTCCAATGGCCTTTCAGACAGCACAATGGGCAAATTCTAAGACTTGAAATGTATGTAGAACTTGTTAAGTAGAAGATGTCAAAATAATCTCCCCAAAGAGAGAGGATTGCTGGAAGAACTACAATTAATTCCACTCAATGTTTTGTTAAGTAACACTGTTAGTTAAAAGGACTTCTTGGACCCCTCCATTTCCACCTGATGCTTTTGCAACAAACCACTTGGCTTTCACTATAGCAGATATGCCAAGAAGCAATGAAGGTAACACTAAGAAAGAAGGGAAGGGCCTTCTTACAACAAGATCCTTAGCTCTGGAAATTCTTCTCCCGTTAGTCTAACTTCAGTGCCTTCAGTCACTTCCTGAAATAGATATATGTCTTGACAGGAAAGTAATGGCTTCCTGTGTCTGTCAGTAGTGGGAAATATAAGCATTACATCATAAGATGAAAAAGATAATCAAGATGGAGCTGTCTTCCCCTGTAGATGTAGATTTCCTAAGATACATCTTTACAGAGTATCTTCAAAGATATCTAAATAAAGGACTTTTTAAGAAATGTTTGTGAGAGGAGTTAACTAAGGAGTAAGCTATACATATTGTCCCTGTGTTATTGGCACCTTCTTATCTGGGCACTTCCCTACTCTCATTCTCAATCTGTATGCTGCCTTTAGCATCACTTTCCCTTTCACAACTGTTCTCCTACTCTACCTTGCTAAATGCTCCGTGTCTCATCTGGTCACTCTTGGTCCTCCCATCTACCCTGTCTCTTAGGCCTCTTCTTCCACTATGGAGTCTAATTTGATAACATCCCTTTGATCCATAGTTGCAGCTAGCACCTCTATATTGATGGTGTGACGGGTTTGGTCACAGATCCCCTTGGGACTGTCACCTGACGTGCTGAAACCATCTCTGAGCCCGTTTTCCCTGATGGCTTGGGACTCCAGAACCCTGTCTTGTCGAGCCAGACACTCAAGCCTGCTGCAACACAGACCCAGGGTGTGAACCACGTCCCCAAAGCTGCAGGCTTTAACTGAAAACCACTCAGCAGGTACTCCTGTCTCCAGCACCCAGACACCCAGCTCCCAATGGGATCCAAACCCCAAATAAATCCGTTTTACTCTGTATAAAGCATATAAAGGATAAACTCATAAATTGTCTCCCTCTATAACACTGATAGAGAGATATGCACAGCTGTTTGCTCCCCCAGGTATTAATCACTTACTCTGGGTTCAATAATAAACAAAAGTTATTTTATTAAGAATAAAAAGTAGGAATTAAGTGGTTTCAAGTAATAACAGACAGAACAAAGTAAGTCACCAAGTAAAATAAAGCAAAAGCATACAAGTCTAAGCCTAATACATTAAGAAACTGAATACAGGTAAATCTCACCCTCAGAGATGTTCCAATAAGCTTCTTTCACAGACTAGACTCCTTCCTAGTCTGGGCCCAATCCTTTCCCCAGTACAGTTCTTGTTAGTTCCAGCAGGCATCTTAGGTGAAAAGCAGGGGATTCCACATGACTGGGACCCCTTTATTCTGTTCCACCCCCTTTTATAGCTTTGGCACAAGATGGGAATCCTTTGTCTCTCTCTGGGTTCTCCCCCTGCTTCTAAATGGGAAAGCACCAGGTAAAGATGAATTCCAGTATGATGTGATATCTTCACATGTCCTGTGAGACTTCATTACCCACTCACTGGCACACATGTATACAGGAAGGTTTACAAGTAAACAGAGCCATCTACAACCAATTGTCCTAGTTAATGGGAGCCATCAAGATTCTAAGCCACCATTAATGGCCCACACTTTGTATAATTACAATAGGACCTCAGAGTTATATTTCATATTCCTAGTTTCAGATACAAGAATGATACATTCATACAAATAGGATGACCACATTCAGGAGATTATAAGATTTGTAATGATGCCTTACAAGAGAGCTTTTTCATAAAGCATATTCCAGTTACATTATATTCACACTATAAACATACTTTTATAAACATATTTTTATAAAAATATGGCGTGCAACGTCACAGATGGGTCCTAAAGCTACATCTCTGGCTATGCCCTACAACCTTCCATTCAGTCTTGCATTACTGATTGTCTCTCATACATCTCCTACTTGTCTTGCCATCACCTCAAACTCAGTCTATCCAAAGCTGAACTTCTCTTTCCTCTTAATTTCTCGTCTCTTCCTCATCTTGCCACTGACAGCTCTGCCATCCTCCTTCTCTCCAAAAATCAACTTTGGCTTCTCTCACCGTCTATCCACCCTGATCCAAACTCTTACTAAATCTCATCACATCTTCATCCACGATTAAAATCCATTTGTTTCTCAGTATCCCATCTATAAAATAAGGATGACAATATTGGCCTATAGCTATACCATGAGTATTTTGGGAATTGCTTTACATTTGTGCCACTCTGTGAAAATGTAACATAGTATGTAAGTCCTGTGCTCAGTATTATTATTAGTATTAGTATTATTATTATTATTTTATTATCCCCACTGCAAGCAGCTTTGTTCATCTATCACCTTGGGTACTTGCCCCTTTCTGTCTTTCTTCTAGTCCAGGGATCTCAAACTCAGATCACCATGAGGGCCACATGAGGACTAGTACATTGGCCCGAGGGCTGCATCACTGAAACCTTTTCAAAGAACAATACAAAAGTATAGTCAAAAATGAAAAAAATGAAGAGTAATATAGTATGCTATTAAAAGTCAATGTATTAACTTTTTAAAAACTGTAATGTGAAAAGTCAGTGCTAATTTTGACAATCATTTCATTTTTGGCCACTTAGCTGGCAGCATTTTGCATCAACCAGAGCATCAATATTAGGTTTGATATCCTGAGATGAAACCAATCTCAGTGTTGCTTGTAAATGTTCGTCAGTGAGCCTTGACCTTAACACAGATTTGTTAATCTTCATGGAAGAGAAAAACTTCACATATATATGTACTTCCAAGCATTGCCATTACCTTGCGGAAGCAGAGTGAGCTGTCATGGGGTCTGATGGGGACTGATGGGCTAAGAGTCATTGGCCGTGAGAATGCGCTGAACCTCACAGAAGGCAGCTAGCAGCACCTTTCAGCCTCAGGTCACAGCCCAGAACAGCAAGGGGCTGGGATGCAGGTTTTGAATCCCCTCGCCTTGGGTCATCTCTCTGTTAGAACTTCCTTTGTGCAGAGCTGAGGTGCCTTCTCCTCCCATTGAGACCAGTGGGATCTCAGGGTGCTTAGCACCTTTCAGAACAGGCTCTAATAGCATGTGCATTGCAACAAAGCCCTGAAGCCAAGGGGAATGACAGGTATGATCCAAATCACGCCACAGATGCCCAAATAAACAACCCCCTCTCCAAGACTGCTCCAAGTTAATCCCCCCTCTGGGTCTTCTTGTGCATCCTGGCTCCTGTGTATCTCTGCTAGAGAGGTCTTACCAAGCACATTGCTGGCACTTAATGAAAAGAGGGGTGTTACCATAGCCACAAGAGGTATCTAGCAACACTTCAGTACATGCCCCGCCTCTTCCCACCCCTTCCCCGCCCCATTCCAACCCCTTCCCCAAAGTCCCCACCCCAACACCGCCCCATCCCTGCCCCTATTCCAACCCCTTCCCCAAATCCCCTCCCTGGCCGCGCCTCTTCCCCACCTCCTCCCCTGAGCATGCCGCATCCCCGCTTCTCCCCCCTCCCTCATGGAAAGTCCTAAGTGTCTTAAGGCAGAGGAGCAGGGACATGGTGCACTCGGGGGGGTGAAGAGATGGGGGTGCGGGGGGAGTCAGCGCCTATGGCAGGCTGCAGGAAATAACTCCATGGGCCGCATGCGGCCCGTGGGCCCATGTTTGAGACCTCTGTTCTAGTCTGTCCAAAACCCAGCTGCTAAAGTAATTTTCTCTTCTTGCTGCTCTGATCATATCAACACCCCCTGCTCAAATCTGTTCACTGGCTTCCTATTGTTACTGTATCAGATACTGTATCAAGCTCCTCGTCTTTGTCTTCAAACCCTAGCATGATCTCCTCTCATACAGCACATTACGTTTGTTCTGTTACATTGTTGTTATTATTAATGTTGTTATTATTTTCACCTTCACTTATTGCAAGGTTTTTGCAAAAAGGTAAATCTTGTACCATACTCTACAAACGCTAATGGTAGAGCTCAATCTAATTTCCTCTGGTAGCTTATTCAACAGAACATTAACCTAAAAATATTTTATCCAGCTCTTGAGGACTATGCCCTGGGCATTTTTAGCTGTGTTGTCCCAGAGGAACACTACTGTCTCAGTGGGTCATAAACACAGTAGCAGAGACTTCTGTAGCTTTTCCCCAACATGCTGAGGGCCTTAAAGATCACAGCCTGGACATGGCACTGAAAATTATTGGAGCTAATAACGGGAGCAGAAGACCAATATGACGTGTTTTTAGCATTTTATTCTTGCTAAAACAGGCTGCTGCATGCATTGTAAGTTGGCCTCCACCTGCAGCCCCAGCTACAGTGTATTCTGGAGGTGAACAATGCATTGATCATTGTGGGTAGATCATCCTCTACTCCTGGGTGAATTCTGCACCACTGTGCGGGCACAGAATTAATGTCATCCACAGATTTCTTTGCTTCCCCTCAGAAAAATAACTTCTGAGGAGAAGCCAAGGGAAGCTGCAAGAGCAGTCACTTGCTCCTCCCCGGCAGTCTGGAGCAGCTGGTGGAGATGTGAATCAGCGCGGGGGTATGGCAGGCTGGGTGTTTAGTTGTTCCCATTGTTGTTAGTGAATTGTTTCCATTTTTAGTGAATTCCCCCAGGAGCATAAAACAGGTGTAAAAGTTTTAAGGCTCCTTTACCTTGCCAGAGTGGTGTAAAGGAGCCTTAGTGTAAAAGACAATGTGGCCTTAGAACTGTTTATGCTGCTTTAGTGCTGCTTTAGTGCTTAAAACTGGTCTAAATTTTTGGATTGAAAAATTTTCCTGTCAAAATGCACTCCATGAACTGTTTACTACTCACCTTTCTGAGATGATCAGTAGCCAATATAAATTTGAGTTTGATTCCCCAGCCCTCACTTGCTCTTCAGTTGCCTATGATGTAATACTAAGCATATGGCTGCATATATTTGTTCACTAATGACTAGAAATAAAGAGTCAAACCTAGCTATTTTTCTATTAGACAAAGGGGATTTGGGGATTTCCTTCAATGCTCCCCACTCCCATTCCCCATCCATTGTATTGTAGCTTAAATAAATAACCAACATAATTGAAACTGGTGTGATTATATTGTGTTACTCTGACAAATTAAATTTGCAGAATTTTGCAGAATTTTAAAATGCAGAATTTTTATTTTTTTGGCACAGAATTTTTAACTTTTGGTGTGCAGAATTCCCCCAGGACTATCCAGAGAGGTGGAAGGACACATTTCTTGCCACCTGGAGTAGTGCTATTTTTGGTAAGACCCAAAGACTTCTTGCCCTTGGTGAATAGAAGGCAGATGCTTTTGACTGATGGAGCCAGTCTTTTCACTGCTTTCAGTAAGGACTTCTCATTTCCCACCAGCGTCATTTCACTCTTGCCTACATTCAGTCTGACATAGTGTCTCTTTATGCATGCACTGATCTCCTGCAGGCCTTTGACATGTTTGTGACAGAACTGATCATATCTGTGGAGAAGAAGATACAAAGCTGAGTGTGGCCAGCATATTGCTGGCAATGGAGCTCTGGAATCAGATATCCTCTCCAAGAGGTCTCACCTCCCCTTCTCACTTTCTGTGTCTAGCCTAACCCTCTCTCCTTCAAGGTTCCTTGTCTCCTTAAATGGATTAAACGCTGGTTAACAGATAGGTCTCAAAATATAACTGTAAACTGAGAATCATCATCGAGTGAGTGTCTTTCTAGTGAGATCCCACAAGGATCAATTCTTGGTCATAAGCTATTTAACATTTCATCATTGACCTAGAAGAAAACATAAATTTATCATTGATAAAGTTTGCAGACACAAAAATTGGGGGAGTGGTATATAATGAAGAGAACAGGTCACTGATACAGCGTTATCTGGATCTCTTGGGAAACTGTGCACAGGAATGTAATATGCATTTTAATACGGCTAAATGTAAACATATACATCTAGGAACAAAGAATATAAGCCATGCTTACAGGATAGGGAAATTCTATCGTGGGAAGCATTGACTAAAAAATATTTGCGGGTGGAGGTGTATAATCCGTTGAATATGAGCTCCTAGTGCAATGCTGTAGCCAAAAAGGAATGCAGTCCTTGGATGTACAAACGGGGTAATTTTGAGTAGCAGTAGAGAGTTTATCATGGAGCAGGTCCTCAAGGAAACCATTTTGAAGCACTTGGAGGAGAGGCAGGTGATCAGCAACAGTCAACATGGATTCACCAGGGGCAAGTCAGGCCTGACCAATCTGATTGCCTTCTATGATGAGATAACTGGCTCTGCGGATATGGGGAAAGTGGTGGACATGATATATCTAGACTTTAGGAAAGCTTTTGATACGGTCTCCCACAGTATTCTTGCCAGCAAGTTAAAAAAGTATGGATTGGATGAATTGGATGAATGGACTATAAGGTGGATAGAAAACTGGGTAGATCAATGGCTCGATGTCTAGTTGGCAGCCGGTATCAAGCAGAGTACCCCAGGAGTAGGTCCTGGGGCCAGTTTTGTTCAACATCTTCATTAATTATCTGGATGATGGGATAGATTGCACCCTTAGCAAGTTCGCGGATGACACTAAGATGGGGGGAGAGGTAGATACACTGGAGGGTAGGGATAGGGTCCAGAGTGACCTAGACAAACTGGAGGATTGGGCCAAAAGAAATCTGATGAGGTTCAACAAGGACAAGTGCAGAGTCCTGCACTTAGGATGGAAGAATCCCATGCACAGCTACAGGCTGGGGACTGATTGGCTAAGAAGCAGTTCTGCAGAAAAAGACCTGGGGATTACAGTGGATGAGAAGTGAGGGGGGATTTGAGAGCGTGAGGGGGGATTTGATAGCAGCCTTCAACTACCCGAAGGGGGGTTCAAAGAGGATGGAGCTTGGCTGTTCTCAGTGGTGGCAGATGACAGAAAAAGGAGTAATGGTCTCAAGTTGCAGTGGGGGAGGTCTAGGTTGGATATTAGGAAACACTATTTCACTAGGAGGGTGGTGAAGCACTGGAATGGGTTACCTAGGGAGGTGGTGGAACCTCCATCCTTAGAGGTTTTTAAGGTCTGGCTTGACAAAGCCCGGGCTGGGATGATTTAGTTGGTGTTGGCCCTGCTTTGAGCAGGAGGTTGGACTAGATGACCTCCTGAGGTCTCTTCTAACCCTAATCTTCTATGATTCTATTATTCTATTTTACTTCTGTATTTGGCACTGGTACAACCACAGGTGGAATACTGTGTCCAGTTCTGGTGTCCACAATTCAAGAAGGATGTTGATAAATTGGAAAGGGTTCAGAGAAGAACCACAAGAATGATTCAATGATTAGAATGATGAAATGACAGACTCAAGGAGCTCAGTCTATTTAGCTTACCAAAGGGGATGTTAAGGGATAACTTCATTACACATACATGAGGAACAAATTTTTGATAATGGGCTCTTCAATCTAGCAGAGAAAGGTATAACACTATCCAATTGCTGGAAGCTGAAGCTAGAAAATTCAGACTGGATATAAGGCATAAATGCTTAAGAGCGAGGGTAATTACCATTGGAACAATTTACCAAAGGTTGGGGTGGATTCTCCATCACTGACAATTTGTAAATCAAGATTGGATGTTTTTCTAAAAAATATGCTTTAGCAATTATTCTTGGGAAGTTCTGTGGCTTATGTTATACAAGAGATCAGACTATATGATCACAATGATTCCTTCTGACCTTGGAATCTATGATTCCTCTTTCTCTGAGCTTCACATAATTTTTAAGTCTGCTCCCTACAATTACAATGGTCATCTTCTTCTTCAAATTCCTCCCTAAACTCCACCTTTCCCATGACCCTTTCTTCTGCTGGTCTCCATAACCACCTATCTGACCTCTCAGGCCTTTTGATTTGTCTTGTCTATATTAGATTCTAAGGCCTTGCACACACTGAGTAGTGCCTTACAGTTTGAGGGGTCCCACTGACTTCAGTGTATGAGGTAACATTCAAAGTCGGGAGGACATCAAACCTGGCTCTAAATGCTTCATGGAAGGAACCGTATCATGCCCTATGTTATGGAAAGCACCACATACCTTTAGTTTTTCACTAGTTCTGGTTTTATGATGGAAAGAGAATTTGTGGGGCAAGTGAGAGGCTAGTCTCTGGGGAAGAACCAGAGTTTGCATTCTGGTGAACAATCCCCCTCACACTTGTGAATGTTAGCTTGTGAATTCAGGAGTTGCTGGAATTTTTTATTTGGTGTATGCAATCTGGTTAAGCCACGTCATAGCATTTTTATCAGCAATGTTCAAGGCACGAAGACCTCCAGGAAGTTGTCATTTTGCAGTCCTCAACAATGTGTGTCATGGTTTGTGACTGCCCTCATTGACATAGTGGACTGTCTCTAAAACGCCACTGAAATTCTGCTGCAGCACAAATTCCATGTCCAGTATGAAACCAGTTAAGAAAGCTCCATTGCCTTCATGGTAAATCAAACTCAGGTAGATGTTGAGCGTGGTCTGAGACAAGATCATTATTTGTCACTTTCTCTGCAGACCATGAAGCTCACCAGGGGTCCTCTACTGTAAATCCTTACCACCTGGTAAATTTATCCAGAGTGGGTGCTCTGAGGGCAGTCAACCTTGTGGTGGATTAAACAAGTCTTTAGTTAACAGTAGATGTGGCATATCACACAATTTTGTCATGAGCTTTGCTACACTTTTCTCTCTGCAAACACTGGGTGGAGCAATATTGCAGAGAACTATAGATTTAAGTGTACCTTAAATAATACACATGGTGGAATTAAGTTGTACATTGATCATCCTTGTGTGAGATGAGCGAGCCCATACTGGAGCGCAGTACTGCGCCACTGAGTAACAAAGTGCCAAGGCTGAGGTGTGTAACATTTGAGCATTGGTGCTCATTTCAGCCAGTTTTCCAAACAGGTTATTGTGTGTTTTGACCTTAGTCACTGTCTTTGTAAGATGGTCACGATCTGTGAGAGTTCTATCCAACATGACACCTTGATAGACCAGGTATGAATGTTGAAGATGAAACTCAGACTAAATACCAGTATTTCAATCCAAATGGGATTGTGTGTTTGTGTGTGAGGCAAGCCTGAGATATTGTGGCTGCTTCATTGCAGCCCAGAACAGTAAGAGATTGGGTGGGGGAGGGAAGTAGGCATGGACTGTACAAATAAATACTACTTTATACTACGTTTAAGGTCTCAAAAAGAGTGAATAAAGCAGAGAGAAGGCAAAAGAATATACCAACCCACCAACAAGTGCTTTTTTGGTGGATGATCCCCTTGGTTTGATATTAATTTTATTAAATTTCATTATATCTGGCTCCAGTCAGGTGGGAAAAGGTCAATATTGTGAGCCTAAGGTGCTGTAAAATGGTGTTATTATAGATTTGTTTTTTCTTTCCTTCTCTTGGTGGTTTCATTAAAAATCACTTAGTGGGTTTTCCCAAGATTTCTTATATGTGCTATGGTGCGATCGATATGGGATGGGGCATGGGCTAGTGGTCAGAGAAGAGGAACAGGCATTGGGAAGGACCCATGGACCCTATTCCTGACAGTCACTGAGTTGTTTGAACACATCATTTAATCTCCCTGTATTCCTCCTTTTGCCCATATGTAAAATGGGGATAATAATACCTAGCTCACTCAGGCATTGTGTGATTTAACTAACTGGTATTGGTAAAACATTTGGGGATCCTTGGGTGAAAAGTACTATGGGTCTGAGCCAAAATCCACCGAAGTCGGTGGGAGTCTTTCCAGTGGGCTGTGGATCAGGTCCTCTGTAAATTGGGCCATGATTTTGTCACAAAGATCACAGAATTTGAATAAAGTCTGTGAAATGCCTGCAAACCCTGTGAAATGCCTCCCCACCCACATGGCATTGTGACTTGGTGCATGGGGTCTAAGGGTCACTCAAATTGGGCCCAACCATCCCTACTCCCTTCTGTCTCCACTTGCAGAGGGGGGAACACACCAAACCTGAGTGACATTGCAACCCCATGTGCTAGATTGCAATGCCAATCAAATTTGGCCTTCTGCCCTCTCCATCTCCATCTCCATCTCCAAAGGGGCAAACGCATCAAACCTGAGTGCAGTTGCAAGCATGTCCACTAGGTCACAACGCCCAGAGCAGGGAGCCAGGCCCAGCCCCAGCCCCATGGCACAGGAACTGCTGCTGCAAGGTGCATGCAGGGTGGGCTCACTCGTCAATCTCCCCCCCTTTTCCATGACCTTCCCCCCACACACACACACACCCCTGCTGTGAAATTAAGTAAAAATTTCTGTGACAAAATTGTAGTTTAAAGTACTATTATCATAAACACTGTTTCTGCCAAGCAAATTATACCTGTTTACCCAGGCTGGTCTCATTCAGAATCTTGTATTTCCAAATAAAAATTTAAGGTCAGGGGATTTTATAGGAAGTCTATGTAGCTTATTGGTTTTTAAAAATTCATGTTTTCTAAATTCCCAGTATTATTTTCCCTTTGCTTTCAGAAAACTAGAGTGAATACTCTTTACAATATAACTTTAATTACCCACACCATCTGGAAAAAAAGCTTTAAACTGAAATTCCCATCTCCACAGTTCTAGTTGAGCACTTCAAGATTTTCTCCTTTTGCAAATTCTGTGTATGGCCCAAACTTTCAAACTAAGGCCTAAATCATCAAAGCTATTTAGGTGCTTAATTCCCTTTAGGGATCTGGGCCAAAGGACCTAAAGGTGGGCATGCACATCTATATTTTGGCATATAAAGTCAAGTGGCCTGATATTAAGTTAGCAGGTTCCCAAAACAGTGAAATCAATGAGAATTGTGGGTCCTGAGCACCTCTGAACATGCAGCTACAAAATTTAGTGCCAAATCATTGAAGAAGGATACTCAGCTGTTTGCAGTATTATGCTCACTAGCCTGGAGACAGATTTGGAGAAGAGGAACAACAAAAAGACTAGCCATAATTCTCCTTTACAATGCAGCGCTCCACCACTCTTGCAGGGTAAAAAGGTGGTAAAAGGGGACAGAAATAGGCCTCACAGGTTAATGGTAGGTACAGAACTGGCATAATGGCTCTCCACCAGGATCCATCCTAGGCCCTACCTTAGGAAATGTGTCAGGGGTAGGCTGGGAGAAGGAAATGGTGTAGCTAGACTGCACTGTGCTCTTGGCTATTTTGAGCTAGCGTAATGGCCCCAAAAGGGCTATTGCATGCTAGCACACCTCAGAGCACTCCTAGTGCTCCTCCAACTTGTTCTGGATGCTAGACATAAGGAGGCACAAATCCTCCCCCTCTCTTTTCCAGCGCATCCCAGCACATAATTAACTGTCTTCAAGCCCAAATATTCTATTAACAGAGGAATACACTGTGCAAAACTAGAGGATTGCACTTCACTGGCCCTTCAGTGAGCATGCCACCATGTGAACCAAGGAAGGGAGGAGGCCCTTTGGTGCACAGCTTGCCCATGCTATCACAAAAAGCCATAACATTTACCTGAGTGTACACAGCACAAGAAAACCCAGGAGTTAACAGCAGGGACCCCAATACCTAAAACTGGTAGTGGGGGGAGCCACAACACCCGCTGCTGGTCCAGAATGGAAAAGAAATAGAAGAATGTGACAGAGCATGCCAGTACCCAGCTTGCCAGCAGATGACAGGTACAAATCAGCAAAACACACCGCAGAAAAACCAGTATCAGCATGGCACAGTGATTTCTTGCAAGGTGAGGTGCTATAGTCTGCGACCCACCTACACATGGGCACTGTATAGTACTATTGAACTGGAGGCAGATTCAGGCACAATTGAACCCCATTACCTGGGCTGCTTTAACTTAGTCCCTATGCTGAGCTTTGCTCTAAACATTTGGTCCAGTGGAGATAGTATGGCCTAGTGACCCATGCACTAGCCCGGGACTCAGGAGACCTGTCTTCTAGTCCTTGCTCTGCTTCTGGAGGACCTTGAGCAAATCATTTCAGTGCTCTGTGCCTCAGTTTCCCTTCTGTAAAAGGGGGGTAATGGTACTGACCTCCTTTGTAAAGTGCTTTGAGCTCTACTGATGAAAAGCCAGGTGTCATTAATTATTTATTAATATTATTATTATTAGTAGTCAGTTTCCCCTTGTCTAGCCCTCCTTTTTTGGTGAACATGCCCCCTTCTTGTCCCCACCCTCTTACGCCCTCAGTCTGTGGCTTAAATAAAAATTCAACTTTATGTTCCCTCTCCTTGACTAGATTAATTTGGCTAGAATTGGATAGGGATAGGTCGTTCACATTACTGCATGCAATTTAATTCTTGTTAGCTTGCAACGTTTTTATTATTATTATTATTATTAGAACTAATCTCTGCTGCGTTTCCACAGTGGGAATTAAAACCTTTCCCATTCTTTACTCCCACGGCCTAGAAGAGCCTTCTTGTCCTATGATTGCCTTCTAGTCTTCAAATTCCAGAACCCCATGTTCCTCCTCCAGCCTGGCACTTCAATCCCTCTCTGATGCAGAAATCAAATCCTCTTCCCTGCAGTATCCCACTTGCACCATGTTCAATCTATTTCTGTATCTCAGGGTTTTTCTATAGTGCCCATCACCATAAACACTTTTCAGTTAAATTAGATCTGCACGGTGAGGGCCCTAGCGGATGTCATGACTCTAGCTCTTCTCCCTTCCTTGACATATGAGTAAAGTAACCATACCTCCTAGTTTTACCAGGATAGTTATGTTTTTTCATGTGATGTCTGGTGTCCAGGAACTTTTTTCAGGACACCTGAAATGTCCTGATTTTCATTTCATCAAAGTGCTTGGGTTTTTCATGTTGATTAAAGGTGTATTGCTATACAGAGGAGAATTTGCTTTGTGGAAGCAAACAGTCCAGTGGAAAAAGAATTCAGTGTGATGAACCAAGTCTGGAGGGAAGAGGGAAGCTGAATGAGTGTAGAAACTATCAAAGTGCCCTAAGTAAATGTTAATGACACTTGTTCAGAATTTATAAACTCATTCAGAACACTGTGGTCCAGACCTCCGCTCTGGGACATACAAATGTGTTGCTGTGGATTCTGAAGGGGGCAGTAATGACACAAACCCATTTTTTTTTAGCACAACTCTAAAAAATGTTGGCACAAAGTGTGTCAGTTTTTGGCCCCACACTACAGGAAGGATGTGGAAAAATTGGAAAGAATCCAGCGGAGGGCAACAAAAATTATTAGGGGGCTGGAGCATATGCCTTATGAGGAGAAGCTGAGGAAACTGGGATTATTTAGTCTGCAGAAGAGAAGAAAGAAGGGGGATTTGATAGCTGCTTTCAACTACCTGAAAGGGGGTTCCAAAGAGGATGGATCTAGACCGTTCTCAATGGTAGCAGATGACAGAACAAGGAGTAATGGTCTCAAGTTGCAGTGGGGGAGGTTTAGGTTGGATATTAGGAAAAACTTTTTCACTAGAAGGGTGGTGAAACACTGGAATGGGTTACCTAGGGAGGTGGTGGAATCTCCTTCCTTAGAGGTTTTTAAGGTCAGCCTTGACAAAGCCCTGGCTGGGATGATTTAGTTGGGGCTTGGTCCTGCTTTGAGCAGAGG
Organism: Terrapene triunguis; assembly: GCF_002925995.2. NCBI lineage: Eukaryota > Metazoa > Chordata > Testudines > Emydidae > Terrapene > Terrapene triunguis. The sequence continues at coordinate 20,401,475 of NW_020664483.1, forward strand.
GTTGGACTAGATGACCTCCTGAGGTCCCTTCCAGCCTTGATGGTCTATGATTCTATGATACCCACCCACTCAGTAAATAACCTGCCTCACATATGAATACTTTGAGATATAGAGATTGGATAGTATTTGATGTTTCATTAATAAATTGGTAGCTTAGGGCTGGAAATTGTGTTAGCTAAAGTTTCCATGCTCTGGGAGATAGGAGTTGCATGTAACGTGGAAAGGATATTGTCCTCTGCAAGTGATGTCTAAATCTGGCAGTTGTTTTCAATAGGGCACCATAATGAACATGAGTGGGAGATCATCTAAAAGCAGACAATCCACCTGCTCAGCAGACAGCTGCAGCAGTTCTCAGATGCAGCTGCCATGACTCTATCAGGAAGTAGAGTCATTGAAGCTCCATGTTGTGCTGGCATGCAGGAATACAGGAATAGGAAGATGGATCCAGGATAATAAGCCTCCATTATTATCAGTGGCCAAATACATTGCAATAATGCCCTCTGCAATCCTGCACAAAGAATTGGCCACCAGGTAAAAAATCTGCTAAGCAGCAGCTACAGAAAAGCATGTGGGAGAAAGGAGATGAAGGATATGCATAAATATATCATATATATATGATCAAAATGTAAAATCTGACATTTCTCTAGTTGTGATGCTGCAAAGCATAGTATCTGCAATACTGGCAGTACTGCAAAATGGTGGTTTTTCTATTAAGGGTAAATAAAATGAGGGTAAAATTTTAAGTTGAGGAATTTGCTGTTGCTAGAAGGCAAATTACTACACGCAGTACTACAAAAGAACAGGGGTAAACAATGCAATATGCTGTGAATTGAGAATGCATGTGCAGTAATGTCATGAATACATTAACTTCGTTCATTGTCAAGGCAAGTGACAGTGGCTGAGTGAAATCCAGAAAGGAACTACTGTCACTATGGAGCTCATACAGCTACAGTCACATCTCTGCTAATAACCAGGTCTATTCTGTTTACATTTGACATGGTTATTGAAAGGCCTTTTTTTACTTTATTTTTTTTATTTTTTCCCCACACAGAAAAGTCCACTGAGCTACCTATTCAGATTCAAGTCTCACCCCAAAACAGGAGGATAATTAGACAAAACGTCTGATTCATTACTAAGGGGATTTGATTTTGTTTTTAATTTTATGAAGTCTATATTCATCTCAGCTATGTTTTCTGGTAAGAGCAATGACTAAAACTTTTGCATGCCAGTAAATTTTATTTTTGAATTGGAAAAAAATGTGGAAGAGCAAATAATAAAGATACTTTGAGACCAGAGGATAAAAGGTGCTGCACAGAGGTGCAAAGTACATAGCAAATTAATGAAAACCACTCAACATGCCATTAAGATAGGCAAATATCATCATTCCTACAGGGAAAGCGAACCACAGAGGACTTTAGTGACATGTCTAAGGTCACACATAATTCTGGGGCAGAGGTGGGACTATAGAATTTAGAGCTCCTGGCCCCCAATCCTGTGCTTTAGCCACCAGAAACTCCCCTCAAAGGCTAATCAATTTATATCCCACTTTGATTATGGTAGGTCTGCATGTGACTTATTGTATTCAGAATGTACCGAAGACAGGGAGGTAAACATCCCATTGTGCTGGATTGGAGCAAAGAAAATCCTGGAAAATGTTGCAATTGTCTATGAAAAGAGCCAGAGGCAGATTATTAGGTCCAAATTAAAACGCAGACAGGATTCTTTAAATTGATGAATCTTTCCCCCTCTAAACAAAGTCAGGTTGCCATCTAAAATGGACAGCATTCGAGAAATGATAAATGTGGGCTAAAGTATGGCTTTGAGAGTCAGTGCAGTGCTGTGGGAATGGCAGTGAGGGAAGACGGCCCCACTCGAGCAGAGGTGGATAAGGTTTACTGGCCCCAGGGGTGCAGGAGGGACACTGCTTCAGCACTAACTGTACAACAAGTGTTGAGTGATCCCCTTCTGGCGCTAGCTGGCCTGCAAGAGATAGGATATTGGTCCCAGACCAGTGCAGCACAACCGGGAAAGCCAGTGCCTCTGTCCACACACATACACTGTCACTTAGGCCTGGTCCACACTAACCCCCCACTTCGAACTAAGATACGCAACTTCAGCTACGTTAATAACGTAGCTGAAGTCGAAGTACCTTAGTTCGAACTTACCGCGGGTCCAGACGCGGCAGGTAGGCTCCCCCGTCGACTCCGCGTACTCCTCTCGCGGAGCAGGAGTACCGGCGTCGACGGCGAGCACTTCCGGGATCGATCCGGGATCGATTTATCGCGTCTAGACAAGACGCGATAAATCGATCCCAGAAGATCGATTGCTTACCGCCAGACCCGGAGGTAAGTATAGACGTACCCTTAGAGAGTTGGCCCATTATGGCTGCTGGAAATATGGAGCACTGTACCCCCCGCTTCCCCTCTCCAGCGTACAGCTGACTATTATTTTATCCTAAATGTTTTTCCCCCTTGTGACAGAGGCACCTAGTAATGTTGTTACAGTTAAGTGTCTCTGAGTTTTCCCAGGATAAATATACCACATGCTCCCAGCTGCGTTTCATTATTGGAACAGTGTGAGCCCAGGACTAATATCTCTTTTTCTCTACGCATTTGGTTTTTGGAGGAAAAAAATAAAAACCTGTTTGGGTAAAATTTTCAGAAGTGTCCAAGCGACTTTGAAGCCTAGTTCCATTGTTTTTCAAAAATAAATAAAAAGATCAGACGTCTCTAAATTTTACACTGAGAACAACCATTTCACTGCCAAATGGACTCAAACACTGCTATTAATTCACATGGTACAGTGCTTTGAAAATACCATGAAGTGTAGACAAATATCAAAATTAGTGTTATTAGCATGTTAATTTTAATAACCCTTTAACCTATTGATTAGCCAAACAGAAGGAAACGGCATCTTTTCATGCAGTTTGCTTTTAAAGTAATTGGATTCAAATGCACATCTGTAGCTACTAAACCAATGTTTTCAACCTTTCTTCTACAAATCCCCCTCCCCCTCCCCAATTGTTTAACCTCCCATCTCCAGCTCTGGCATAGATGTAAGCCTTTATTTGTGAATATTCCGATAAGCACTTTGCCTCCAACTATATTGTTCAAGTACTGGCATCATTGTTACAGCTGTAATTGTTACTATCAAGACACAGTTCTTTGTAATTAGAAAGTCAAGATGGTATTCAGCAGTATGGCAGCACAGATTCTCATTTGTTAGGCTATTAGAAAAAAAATGTTTACAGAGAAAACAGTGTCATTGTTTAGTGCTCTTAATTGACCATCTGCCTGGTAAAGAAATGTCCAAAGAAGGATAAATAAGACTATAGTACACTTATTTATTTATTTTCTTTGTGCAACGAGTAAATTAGGAAAGGCACCAGCAGAGACAAACTAGACAAGACATTGCTAAATCAGACTGCAAGTGAAATCATGTCATGCATACATTAACTTTTATTTCTCTCAGTGTCAAGGCCAGTATTTGAATCCTCCTCAAAGTTTGTTGGGAAGAAAAAGAAGGCCAGATCTTGGTGGGCACTGTGGAGTTGACAGCATTCATCTTTTAACAAAGTCAAGCATATGCTGCTTTGAGTGCAGCATCTTTGCATGCTCAATGACGTGTTTAATGTCACCTTTCCCACTGTAAATCATCCCTGAGTAAATCCACAAGGGAGAGTGAAACTAGGAGTTAAGCAGGAGAGAAATAAAATTCATGAACATGTGGTTCTATCTCAGGGAGTTTGGTACTTATTGACAAGAGAGATTCACACCTGATAGGGCCGAGAGCTAATTTGTAGCCGGGCTGTTTTTCTTCTGCCTTAAAGGAATGCTTTTTCATATTTAATGTGCATTTTCCTCTGTGCATGTGTGCATGCGTGTGTGTGTGTGTACTTTAACACTGCTTTTGCTAGAGGAAATTCTTTTCTTGTTGCTTAGCAAAAATATATTTTTCAAGTCTTGGTCTGATCCAAAATTCTTTTTTATTCCTATTAAAAAAAAATAAAGGAGGAGTGGTCGGTCTTCATGAGATTTACTTCAAAGGTATCACTACACAAGCACATCTCTTAGGCACAGAGGATTTGATCTGATCGGGCAACATTTGTTTACAGTTTTAAAATGAAAAAAAAAGAAGAAGAATGAAGCTAAAGCAATATGGTAAATGACCAAGCTGATCTTTTACACTATTTGTCTTCCAACATTTCAGGTGGAAATAATCCAGTACATTTATATGTTGATTTATTACAGTATGGAATAAAAATATTGGAGAGAAGCAACAGCAGCAGCAAAACAACAAAACAAAAACAAATGAAAAAAGGAAATAACACAAGTATTACATTAAAAAACACTAAATATTTTATGACTGGTGAATAGTCAAAGACTTTAAACTCTTGGTTCTTTATCAATATTCTTCAGGTACTTGTTAGTCTGTGTTTCAGTTTTCCCCTCTGTAAAATGTCTACATCAAGGAGACAATATGACAGTACACTACACTATACGAACAAAGTAAAATCTAGACAGCTAGGTGGAAATTAGTGCTGGGAGGGCCAGAAACTTAATAAGGGCATAGGGCATTCAAGTTCTGTCTACGAGAGCAGCTAAACCAATTTCAGCATCACTTGTAGGGAAAACCTGTCACTGACAGTTTTGCTTTATCAACTGCTTCTTCCTTTCCTACGTAAGTTGATGCTCACAGATATGGCCCCTTGGTGGAAGTGCACTTGTTATTATTTACGATTAATTATTAATTTACTTTACTGGTTTAAATTAAAGTGAAGGTTAAGTCGCAGTGTTCAGCGTAGGTCTGTGTGTGAGTTTGTGAGAGGAGCAAGGGAGATGCTTTCATGTTTTAAAGCACTTACCAGATGTTTTCATTATTATTTAGTTTTTAAAGAATTTAACATGGGGTAGTATCATTGCTGCTGCTGCACTGGCTACTGACTTCACAGGGTATGACATCAAAGAGTCACCACTGCACATCTGTACAGCTGTGCATATTCCGGGGTATATAATAATGGAACTGCCTCCTGCAAGGCTGACGGCAATGTGCTTACAGATGAACAGCCACTCCCATTGTGACAGGCTGACAATGACCAGAGTTACTGCGACAGACAGTATGCCCATGCTAGATAACATTAAAGAAAACTAAGAATCACTGACCAAGCAGAAAATTTTTTAGCACTCAGTTCCACAGTGAAAAATATACTCATGGTTCAGAGTGGATTTTCTTTCTGTTAAATCCCTCTTTTGTCCGTCTCTTTACTTTATTCCTTCAGGGTAGCCCTCTCATTCTCAGTCCCTCCTCTGTCTCAACCTCTCTCTTCTTTCTTTTCATCTCTGTGTACCAGCCACTGTTGGCTTCCTCTTCTTTTTCTTCCCTCCCTTTCTTCTTCTCTCAAATATAGACTATTTCTGAACTATGTCAAAACATACAGCAATCTCAGTTTTCTTCACCACATTTGGGGAAAAGTCCCCTCTTTCTCTCACTCATTCTTCTTCACCATGCCCAAACATATTATATTGTTTCTATAAGTAAACACCCCATTTCCCCATTTCTCTATATCTTTTATTAGTTCCAATTCCTCTCTTTTTGAAGAATGATTTCTTCCCCTTTTACTAGAGCACTCAGTTCCAATTGTAAATGCAGTAACTTACATCAGCATATGTGGAAGGCTAGGCGGTATGGACTCTTCTCAGATACTATAGCCCTTTCATGAGTTATAGACACTAGATTTTATGACCTCAAAGATCTTTTTTTACATCTTTCAACTCTGAACCATGAGGTAAAAACAGAACATGGAAATATCTGATTCTGCAGAGATATAAAAACCTGATAAGATAATTTTCTGTTTGTGCAAACCTATACCATAGCGTGTGGGGACGGTCAGTGATAAGGAAAAGTCTCTATCTTTAGTGGAAGTATCAGATCAAAGTAAACCTGAGTGTTAAGTGTTGATGTCCTCATATAGTTGCACTTCATAGAGTGCATTTGGGTTTTGTTAGTATCATAACATAACATTTTCAAAATGGTCTTTCTAAACTGCACCAGCATGGTTTTTTCTCCCATGCACTAAATGTGTGAGCATGTCTCATTCTTCACTTACAATTAACCAGTTGTTTTCATAAAAATATAACTGCATGTGCAGCTTTATATTAGGCAAGCAAATTACACATGTTGCATGCAGGTTTTGTATGCACAAATTTTGGAGTGCAGCTTCAAGTGCCAGCCTCAGAAAAAGCAGTTCATGAAATCTGATTAAAACCAGTATTTTTAAGCTCATGCATGTATAGCTACTTGTTCAATTTGTTTAGTCCAGTGGTCTCCCTTATTAGGAGCCTTAGGGTTGTCTTTTGATTTGACAGGATGATTATAATGAGAACTCCTTAGTACTTCTCCACCAGGGTATCTGCCCACTTGCTCTCACTCTCTGCTGTATAGCTTGTGATTAATGTGGAACAGTCAGAAACCCTTCAGATCAGCAGAATTTTTGGGATTCTATTATAAAACCAAAGAGCATGCTGACCGCACACAGCCCTCTGTGATGCCAATTAAAGATAGCATCATTCCGGTTTGGCACTGCTCACGACACCACCTTTTCTTGGGAAAAACCTTTTCAGAGTCAACAATTACCCTTTCCACTTCTCTATAACCACTGTCCATTACAAACGTAGGGCCAGATTAGTGACCCATGTGAATGTGGCTGTTCAGGGCAGTAAGGAGGAGTGAGACACCCCTTCCCCCCCCCCCGCCCCCCGCCATACACACAAACTCCCCAACTCCCTATCTTCCACATTAATGCTCCCTAGGTGGCGTGCACCTGATATTCCTCCCTCTGCCAAGTGGAGAGAGATGGGGATCTGATTGGCAGAAGGGAGTCACAATTCCTTCCCAAGCCTCTTCCGGGGGTAGCACAGCTATGTGTTCCCCTTTACACAGGGCTGAGCCTAAAAGCTCAATCTAGGCTGTAGTCAGCAAAACATATGTGAGTAGCAGAGAGTTCACTAGGAAGCCAAACTATGCTCCTCACCCTTATACCAGGTACTCTTCCACTACCCTTTGATCACTTCAGAGACAGATGCTGGAACATATAAGATCTAAGACTGGGAGCTGAGATTTAGTGCATGTAGTAGTGGAGAGGGCAGCTGCCCACAACCCTCTGAAACATACCACAGCTGTTCCTTCTCCATCTATCACCCATTCAGATACTGTGAGAATCCAGGATAGTAAACCAAGCTGGTCAAATAGTAATCACAAAATCCAGCATTTAAAGAATGTTGGTGTGTGATGGGCATTATTTGTGACTCTAGTCAGCATTCAAAATATTTAGTGAATGTCACAAGTGAGCAGAGGGATTATTCGCAAAGCATCCGGTGCTGGGTACCTTGGTGCAAACTCCTCTTTTGAGCAGGTTTGGGATGTACAGTGCCCGCCTGAATCAATTTGTTTTATTTCACTTAAAGAAAAAAAGTTACACTAAATCACAGTTGCACATTCTTAATACAATGTAAGTGTGTCCACACAAATGGGGCTGCATTGCTTTAAATAAAACAGTATCTAAACTGATTTAGTTAAATTGATGTTCAACTGACTGTAGACCAAACCTTGGTGTTTGAACTTCTGAACTGGTCAAGCCACTGTACCACTGCGCACCCATATTTGACATTAAGAATGAAATCCTGATCCCATTGAAGTCAATTATAGTTTTGCCATGGACTTCTAGAGGGCCAGGATTTCATAGAATCATAGACTTTAAGGTCAGAAGGGACCATTATGATCATCTAGTCTGACCTCCAGCACAACGTAGGCCACAGAATCTCACCCACTCACTCCTGTAACAAACCCCTAACCTATATCTGAGCCACTGAAGTCCTCAAATCATGGTTTAAAGACTTCAAGGATTTCACCCCAAGTCTGTGTATTCCATCAAATCATGCAGGCCATCTTCAACACTTAACAAATTCATAATAAAGAGTTCAAATATGGTCAAATCAAGCTGAATGCTTAATTTTCATGAGTCACAATTTTTTCTCAAAATTTGACAAGTAAGTAATAAGACCATACATGCACCATACATGAGCAGAACAAAGCTTGCTTCTTCTTCTTTTTTCTTGAATTTTATCTTCCAGAGAAGGATTTACTTCTAGCATAGGATTGTTTATAAATCTGGGAGTTCATCATTTGTATCGATTCATCTCCAACCTACTGTATACTTCCCAAGTTCGCTTCTCCTTAATGGACTTTAAGGGATTAGAGACCAGAGGTTGGAAAGATACAATATGTGTTTCTCATTTCTGAACTCATCTTATCTTCTATTTCTGAAAGACTCACCTTTACTAGCTACTTAGGAGACCCTTCTCTAGGAAAAAGAGGCATTGGTTGAAGACCCTCCTTTCTGGGGATCACAGAGAATGAAAGTGGTGTTGTTTCCTATCCAACAAGCACAACAACAAAAAACTTATCAGAAATCTTGGAACTCTTTAAGAAAATCATTTATTTTATCTCAAGAGATCCCCTTCTAATCCAGCTGCTTAGTAATTCTGTTCTGAGAGATAACTACTCAGCTAATTCTCCACAGACACAAATCCTTAACTAATTCCAAATAAAAGTATATTTTGGGACTTTGTCTTACCCAACAAGACCTTCAAATTCTTTCTCAGACACTCAACTCAGGCTCCTTTAGGAAGGGTTCACTATGTGAGAAGTTGACCTGAGAGATTATGTGCCTTGGCTTTAAAGTTGTTTACTAGGTTAACACCTTACTTTGAACACAAGCTCCTTATAAAGGTAACCCCTCTGCTTTATCCTATGAAAAAACTTAGTCACAACTAGAATGTAACTTCCTTGTTTTCTGAGCCTAGTTACCCATATGATACTGTGCAGCTTTCCCCACCACTACTTAAGGTGATTCTAACATCTCTTTTAATGTTTTCATTATAACTAGTAATTAGGACTGTTGATTAATCACAGTTAACTCACGTGATTAACTCAAGAAAATTAACTGAGATTAAAAAATTAAACGCGATTAATCGCACTGTTAAACAATAGAATACCAATTGAAATTTATTAAATATTTTTGGATGTTTTTCTACATTTTCAAATATATTGCTTTCTATTACAACACAGAATGCAAAATGTACAGTGCTCACTTTATATTATAGTATTTTTCAATTCACCTTATACAAGTACTGTAATGCAATTTCTTTATTCTGAAAGTGTAATTTACAAATGCAGATTTTTTTTGTTACATAACTGTGCTAAAAAACAAAACAATGTAAAACTTTGTTAGCCTACAAGTCTACTCTGTCCTACTTCTTGTTCAGCCAATTGCTAAGACAAATAAGTTTGTTTACATTTATGCATCTGAAGAAGTGGGTTTTTACCCACGAAAGCTTATGCCCAAATATATCTGTTAGTCTTTTAGGTGTCACCGGACTCCTCGTTGTTCTTATTTACAATGTCACCTGAAAGTGAGAACAGGCATTTGCCTGGCACTTTTGTAGCCGGCATTGTAAGGTATTTACGTGACAGATATGCTAAATATTCATATGCCCCTTCATGCTTTGGCCACCAGAGGACATGCTTCCATGCTGATGATGCTCGTTAAAAAAATAACGTGTTAATTAAATTTGTGACTGAACTCCTTGGGGGAGAATTGTATGTCTCCTGTTCTGTTTTACCTGCATTCTGCCATATATTTCATGTTATAGCAGTCTTGGATGATGACCCAGCACATGTTCATTTTAAGAACACTTTCACTGCAGATTTGACAAAACACAAAGGAGGTACCAATGTGAGATTTCTAAGGATAGATACAGCACTCGACCCAAGGTTTAAGAATCTGAATTGCCTTCCAAAATCTGAGAAGGACGAGTTGTGGAGAATGTTTTCAAATGTCTTAAAAGAGCAACAGTCTGATGTGGAAACTACAGAACCCAAACCACCGTAAAAGAAAATCAACTTTTTGCTGGTGGCATCTGACTCAGATGATGAAAGTTAACATGCATTGGTCCACTATGCTTTGGACTGTTATCGAGCAGAACCTGTCATCAGCATGAACGCATGTATTCTGGAGTATGTAAATTAAAGCTAAACCTAATTTGATCTTAATGATGCCTTAAAAAGCAAGCAAACAAACTGGATAACAAAACATAGAGGCATGGCTTTAAAAGAAATCAAGGTTAAAAAATAATTGGTTCTAAGGAAGTTAATGAAAGTTTGTGTATGCTTCATAACTGAATACAGCTCAGAATAGAATGCTTTTACCTAGTGTTATTAACAAATCTCCCATATCCACAATAGCTCTTGTGTTAACTGCGTCTGTCCATTTATTGTGGATGGCAGCCTAATAAAATCAAGTTATTTTAATAAACATTGTATCACAATATCTTCTCTTCTATGTGGCAATGAGCATTTCCACTACTGGAGAAAACATTTAACACTCATTATTTTAATACTTTTAATACATATTTGCAATTCTTGCGATAAGGTATAATGACAGAAAATGCGCTGGCTCTAAAATTTATTTGGCTGCTGGCAGGTGGCCATTTTCCAATTTTCTGTCTCACTAATATGCATTTATTATGTACTTCTAAGGGCCTGTTTTCACTAATTTGCTTGCCGTGAAAATGCTGTTTCTTTTGCACTAAAAAGGAATTGTGCACAAAAAAATTCTAATGGGGCTTGAAACTGACAAATGGGCATCTGCTGGACAATCAGATGGAAATAAGAAGAATTTGCCTGACACTGTTTCCAGGTTGATCCCTTCCCATCATCTCAAGCCACAATACATTTGGATCAGATACTGACATTCCAAATTGCTAACAAGGATCATTTCTCACTTTGTAATATTTTCTGAAGTGTGACTTGCATTACATCATGTTACACATTATATGACAGGAAATAACATAACATGATGTGTTATGACATGAAGAGATAAGATGTAAGTTAATATTATGCATTACATTTTGATTTTTATAAATTATTGGATCTGCATCTATTATTAGCTTTGAATGGGTTATTCTGATCTATTTTCGTTCTTTATACAGCACCCATCACTGTTGGTATCTGAGATTTTAGCAGCAGACTGTTAAGCCACTATTGACAGCTGAAATCCTTAAATCTTTTGAAAGGCACATATCTTTCGCTATGTTTAAGTAGTAGTACTCATTTCAAGAGGCAATGGAACAGTGAGTCTCTAAGTATGCAGCATAAGCAGTCAGACATTTGCAATAAGAAGTGGTAAAACTATTAAGATGACATATACTTATCCTCTAAATTGAATGAGACTGATTCAGTAAAACTCTATAAAGTGCCTGCAACAGAGCAGGGGATACCCCATATTGCAAAGCATATGCTTCTTGAAGATCCTTTTCAGTGACAAGTAATGTTCAGAGTGAGCTATTTGTTACGAGAGAGATATTTATGATGGTGGAGGTAGGAGGATACTGAATAAATATCTACAGCTCTTGGGAACTGAAACATGATGGTGCACTAGATGGAGAGCAATATCTAAAATATTTAGAGAAACAGCACCTCCCTAGCAAAGGTTACAGCAAATTCAAGTGTTCTTCATTTCTGTTCTTCTTCAAAGCTGTGAAGCAATGGGATAGTCCAAATTAATGAAGTATTGTAATAGAAATGGAAAGATTACAGTGTGTCTGAGTGAGAAGCAGGGTTTTGCTCTTAAGATGAATGAGGGGGGAGAAAGCACTTTGATATAAGAACTGTATACAATAAGAATAGCTAGGGGGCCTATTCAAATGTTAGTGTCACCATGAAAGCTGGAGTAGATTATTATTATTATTTATCATTACAGAGAGGATAACACATGGGCGTGTAGCCATTACTAAGCTGTAATTCTATTGAGGGGTCCTGATAAACATAGCAAATTGAGAGAGTGACGCTCGAGCCATTTAGACATATTATCAGGACCCTCAGATTGAATTACAAGCTTAACAATGGTCAGAGGCTCATGTATTTTTATTTATGGTACATAGCAGACTAACAAATGGAACTATGAAAAGAACAATCAGTGTACAAAGCCACAAGGCACAAAAAGAGACCTCTGGGTTGGATTTTCAGCGGGGCTGAGCACCTGAAGTTCCTACTAAGTTTAGTGAAAAGGTGGGTACTGTGCACTTGCAATACCAGACCACTGATTTTGTGACTGTTAGAACAGAATATCAGATGGTGTGTATCTGGTGCACTGGAAATCTGATTGAGGTGTTGGAATGTGGTTCATTGTACATATGGGTGAAATGAGCAGCAAGAGCAGGTCTGATTACAAACTAGCAGTAGATTTTGGAATAAAGGCACATAGTGGATCTTATATTATATCTGCTGTCAAACATTATTCCCCTTGTTCCTGGTCCTCTTCCAAGTATACATTGATATTACTACAATTATTGCAAGAAACACCGAGTTACTTAAACCTGTATCCGAGGGGTGCCTCATCACTCCTGCAGCAGGTGTTGAGAACGTCTTCCCATCAAGTTCATGTAGATGGGCCAAGATTGTGCGTGATTCCTGCTGTTGATTTGTGCTTCTCTACTTTTTTCCCCGAGATTTGCTTTTGATTGCATTAATCCTCGGGAAGATAAAAAGAATCCCCTAATGGGAGTAAGGACCTGTCTGCCTTTGCGTTCACATTATCAGTAGATACAGATTTGCTGCACCAGATAACTTTAGACTCACTTAATGAGAATTCGTAGCTATTAAGAAAGGAATGAAAAAGAGTATGATTTCACTGAGGCCCTTCCATCCTGAGGGTATCCCAAGCACTTCATAAAGCAATGGATTAGATATCATTAGTGCAATGAGAATGCAGGCCCAGGCGGCAACTGCTCTTGTTCTCCAAAATAGCTCATATTGAGCTTTCAACATTAGAACTTGTTTTAGGAAGACAGGGAGTGCTGACTGGACAACAAGTGTTATCCTTTCATGTTTTTGAAAAGTACCTTTATGGCCTGATATTTTAAAAGGGCTTCCGGTTGTTATTTATTATTTTTTCGGTCTACAGTTATTTGTAACTTCTGTTGGGCCAGTGGACGCAGGTATTAGTGACAGAGATGGACAGAAGAGCCAGCAGCTGGCTGGCCTGGAGTTCACTGGACCTGCACTAACCCAATAAAGCCTGGCAGGATCAATTAGGCGACAGTGTAACATGTACATAAAAGATGACTATTGTGCCATAGTGAAACAGTCCATAAAGACTTTGGCTAAAGCCCACAATTTTCACTATTGTGTTTAACAAAGGTAGTCTAGATGCGATAAATCGACCCCCGAGTGCTCTCCCATCGATACCTGTACTCCAGCGCCGCGAGAGGCGCAGGCAGAGTTGATGGGGGAGCGGCAGCAGTCGACTCACCGTGGTGAAGACACCATGGTAAGTCGATCTAAGTACGTCGACTTCAGCTACGTTATTCACGTAGCTGAAGTTGCGTAACTTAGATCGATCCCCCCTCCCCCCCCCGTAGTGTAGACCAGGGCTTAGAATGTAAGATACTGGGGCAGAGATTGTTTCTTACTCTGGGCTAGCACAGTATCTAGCACAATGGGGTCCCAAACTCAGTTGAGGACAGTAAGAACTAAAGGAATACAAATAATAATAATTAATAGCAATTAATAATAACAACACAGCAGGTGAAGGGTAGAGCCAGTTGAAAATTTTCTGCTGAAACAGTTTTTAGTGGAAAATTGAGTTTCTGACTAAATGAATCTTTTGGTAAAAATGTCAGCTTTTCACAGAAAAATTTGTTTTTTCATCAAAATATTTCAGCCAAAACCCAAAGGTTTTCAGCCAAAATCTCTTGGTCTTTGGCAGAAATCTTTCTGTGTCCAGATACAAATCTTTCAGCTTTTGAGTTTTTAGGAAAAGCTCCAAAATGTATGTAGAAATAACATTTTTCTGACCAACTGTAGCTGAGGGTTCAACATGTGGGTACTTTTCCTTTTTCTCATGGCTTATACAGTGGACTATAATCAGCTATTGAATAAATACGTCCAATAGCTGAATACATGTAAGGAAATCATTGTCCCAACTGAAGTCAATGACAAAACTCCCATACACTTCAATGGGGACAGGATTTCACCCATAGATACTACAGAGACCTGTACTGAATGGTTGAATACATTTGATTTTTCCTAATATAAATTTTACTTTGTTTTCTTTCTAAATTTATAGCCACAGAGATCCTTTCATGATGTTTTATGGACCTGTATTCATGTAGTAATTATTATTTGTGATTATCCTTGCTCACACTGGAAAATGATCTGAGCTTTGTTTCTGTTGGCTTTTTAACTGGAGGGTATATCATTAAGTTTTTGTGTTGCTCATGTTTAATGAAAGTTGACAAGTGCCATATATTTGAAGAAACAGAGAAGAGAGAGTAGATTAAAGATTTCCTGTCTCTCTCCCCCTCCCCAGCCTGTCCCCAAATTGCCCTTCCTTTACAGGACAAAGAATTGGTGAAAAGATGCAAGTGGGTGAAGGGATTGTCTCACTAGGCTGATGCTATGGTTGGACAGACTGTGCCGGTGGTTTTAGTCCCCTTTGATCATGTTCCCAGGAAATGAGGAACTTGTACCAATGTTTCTCACCACTGTGACATGAGTTTTGTTTTCTGCATGATGGCGATATGCACATCCCACTATGGATGATATTTCAGTATTGCCAGAGTCGATGATAATTCACCACAAGGGTTTTGATGCACTTACAATATGGAATAAAGACTTCACTGCTAGGCCCTTTGGCAGGGGATTACTTGTTGCCTGGATTTAGTGGTAGGTGGGTTTTAATCTGGCAAAATTCCTGCACTTGACAGGGTTCATTGTCATGTGGTATAGTTATACACAAGAAAAAGGGAATGAACACCAAAAGAAGCTCTGTGCACATACAATGTGCTTTAATCCTGAACTTGGCCAAGCATGCAGAGATTTAAACTTGGAATGACACTACAACCTGGAACTTGGAAACTTTTGAACCCAAACCCTCAAACCTTCAGGTGAGTATTTGCATTCTACCCAGCAGTGAATGGGTGGTGGGTCATTTCATCCTCTTCAATGAGTTAGGGTCTGTTATCATTAGAAACTAGACAGTGACTCCTTATCACAGAAGGTAGCCATAAAAACAAAAAAGAAGGTTCTAGACTTTATATATTATATTGGTTATTTAATGTGGTACTTTGTCAAATTAGACAGTAGCAGGTAAAGGTACATATCCGTAGTGAACAGACTTTCATGTTGCTTCTTTTATAACAAATAGCAGGTGCCCAATATTAACAGTTCTCTTAAGATAACCAACACAAATTGGTAATAATACATAGTAACATAAAATAAAGTTGATAAAATGATATTATGGTATTATCATCTGAGCCTTCAAACAACAAAACCTCCTTAAATCGAAGAACTTTTTGCTTATTCTATTTTTTTCTATATAGCTACCTTACATTCTACTAGTGTATACTTCCATGAAGCAGGCAACTTACTGTAAGAAGTGAATTGCCAACCCATTGAGAAAGCAGATAAGATGACAAAGGATGCTAGAAAATATCTCCAGCCCACTTCCATTTCCACTAGGGACTGCAAGTTATGTTACACTAGGAAAACCTGCTCAAATGGCCACATCACAGCAATTGATTCTATTTATTATTAGAATAATCTATGACATTCAGAACGGAGAGACAATATGTTAGGTAATCTAGAGAAAGTGGATTTGCTTTCCTCGACATTAAAACAAAGGCTTTATGATGTTACACATATTATTCTGATCACAAAAGTATCTTTCATTCGGTCTTCCAGTGTGAGATAATTGATCCTGACATTGCCTTCAGGTTAGGGCACATAACTCTTATCACAATGACTTATCTTGAAGTAAAGCAGGCAACAGCTAAGAATATTTATTTACTATCTTCTTTTAAAATTATTGAAAACCATATACTGCAAGGATAAATAGGCAGGAATTGGAATAGGTGGAAGATATATTATGTGGATGAACAAACGAAGAGGTGATTATGTATTGGTAAAAGTCTAATCCTTGGATAAACTGCCATTTACTATTAATACGTTAGACTTGCTTAGCTGCTACTTACCATTTCCTTGATTTAACAATTATATTCCTGAGCTAAGGGTAACTTTTCAACAAAATGTGCAGGGATTAGGAATATTAATAATTATATTAATTAATAATAATGGGGACTGACAATATTTGTATTCATATGACAGACATGGGGAAAGCAGGGCTTTAATTTTATCAGTTAATTCTATTTTTTTGAATTGCATCAATAGCCAATTGTGAGAATGTTTCACCAGTGCTGTCTCTGAGGTTCCACTTGTGACAGGAAGTGTGTTGAGGGGGAAGAATGACATAGCTAGAAAAATTAGAGAGAAACAGAGAGAGAGAGATTGTGTAGTGGTATCATATGTTATCCAACAAAAATAGTATCAATGTGTCTTCAAGGATATCTAATGCTGTGTGTGTGTGTGTGTGTGTGTGTGTGTGTGTTTTCATGTGTATATTTGTTCTAAATGCCAAATTGCTGGAATGCAAGGTGCAGCCCAATGGAGATTGCAGGGAGGTAGTCATAGACGGCAAAAAAATGAAATTCATCTTAGAGATGTGCCATTTATGATATGGCATTCACCTCACATCCCCCCTGCCCCAACACACATTATATGGTATACATCTATTTATAGGACAGCAAGTCAGACACACAATAAAATGTATCCATTTGATGTATATCTATATTGTACTCTCGGATTTTGATAAGAAAGCTGATCAAATAAAAGTTGGGCTGTTGTCTTCCTTCGAGGAAGTAGGGAGCAATAGTTCGATAGCTCTCATCCTTCCCTGCTCTACAGCTGCTCTGTGCTGCTCCAATAGCTCAGTACAGCCTTAAAAGCAGCTCAGTCCAACCCCTCCACATCTCCCTTGTGTAAAGGAAATCCCCAGCTGGGAGATTTATGCCAACCCCTATCTTGGTGTATGAAGCATGGCCTGAGTGCCTCAGCACTCTGGCAAGGTCCAGCTGCTAGAATAGCCCCTTGGAGGAAGGGAGGAGGACATGAAGGTGGCTTAAAAGAATCTTTGTAAACACATCCTTCTGAGTTGCACAGAGTGCAGCTCTGGCATGCGCCAGGAGCTGGCCTCTGGTCTGTATCCTAATTACTGCATATAACATGTTGATGTCAAGATTGATAAGTGTGTGTGTGTGTGTGTGTGTCTGTGTCTGTGTGTGTGTGTGCACTTATACAGACGTGCAAAATGGCACATGGCCAAATGGAAGCAGGGTGGATGCACCACGAAAAATCAGACCCATAACATTTTCTGCATCAAAATCTTCAAGCCCTGAAATCCCTCTGCTCAGAGAGATTTCAGCACATAAAGAAATCTTTCTGCACTGAAGTTCCTCTCAGCATAGGGGCTTCAGCACATAACAACCTAAGAGGCTAATAAAACAAATAATGACTGTCTCCAGGGGCAGTAGCTGTAAAAAAAATTGTCATCAGGTAAAAATAGTGCCTTTGATGGCTCCTCGGGCAATATACCAACAATCTCAGGAACTCTTTAGTCCCTTGAGCAATATTTCACTTTTACTGCCCTCTGAGACAGTCCCTATTTGTAGAGCGTATATGATGTAGTGGATTCTCCTCCTCGTCCTACCACCCTGTCCTAGTACTCCAATATAGCCTTGAAGGAGTCAGGCTAAATACCAACACTTGCAAGACAATATACGTACAGAGGCAGGGTATTCTCACCAGGTAATTGCTGGTTATTTCATTTTTCTACACAGAGGAGAGAAACTGGAACATTTGCTGTCCACTCGCTAGATGTCTGCAATATCACTGGGTAATGGGGGCAGTAGAGCAGAAGGTAAAATTATCTGGAGGTTTAGTTATGAATGTCACAATGTTGCACAGAATGACCTCTCCTTGTCACTTCAGACACAAACTTCCAGGTGACGGGGCCAGGGAAACCCCAGAATTTCTGATTCTGGCTGGCTGGATACTGTGTTCAGCAATTCAAGTCACTCTTGCTGCTACTCTGCTGCCAGGACTAACTGTAACCCCGAGCTGCAATCTACCCCTGGCATTATGAACCACAAATAATAATAACTTCCCCCCCCCCTCTTCTGCAGGAACTCCCCATGCATGAAGGGCACCAATGCAGTAACTCCAGCTGGAGAAACTGCTGTTCTGATACCAACCTTTCTGCCTGCTGGAGGGTTTTCACTCAGAGCAAATGCAGATTTTAAGATAGTCCGACTATATTTGCAATTTGTATCCATGAATATTAGAATTTTCCTAATATTTTGAGGTGGGTTATTGGTAAAATAATGTATCCATCTATGCTCAGAATGAACCATATCCACTAACCATCTGTGTTTGGGCCAATGATTTCATTGGTGTTAGTCCACTGGTGTGGACTGTGAGCCAAGGGTGGCAGAAATGGAGGGACTGGAGTGGCTAATGCCACCACAATGGAAATATTAGGGGGCTGATTATGTTTCCAGCCCCCCTCCCCATTGTTTTCTGTCCCCATAATATCTCGCAGAGACGAGAGTGGGACCTGGAAGAGGGGCTGGGAGCAGCCACCAAGATGCACAAGATTGTGCCGGATGCTGAAGAGCAGGTAGGACACATCTGGCAGAGACACATGGTCTGGGAGAGGGGCAGGATTCAGCACACATGTGAAAGTGACCAGGTTGGGGCAAGGGACAAGGCACCAGCACCTGAGCAGGGTGTGAGGGGCAAGGGGGTATAGGTGCCCTGGGCACCAGCTGCCAAGGACGAGGTGTGGGGAACACAGGCCACCAGTTGCCATGAGGAAAGGGCACAGGGCATTCCCCACCAAGTCTCAGTAGCTCCCTCTTCTACCCCTCTCTCCCCCCTTCACAGTGAGCTTTGACCCCGCCCCCAGCTGTGATCACAATCACTCCTTTGGGGCCTGTTTCCACTGAGTTGGGGTGGAATTGTTTGCCTTTGCTGTTACCCTTTTACATCAAGAAACACAGATGGAACTTATCGAACACACCAGAATTGCTTAATGAGACTCCGTGAATATTAATAAAAGTTTGGATGTGATTCAGCTACAATGGTTGCATTGGATGAGAAGTTTAAAAGCGTTGGTTCAAGATTACAGGAGGCTGTGAGAAAATATGGTATCCAGCAGCTAGCATACAGTGCAAATATTTCACTATCCAGGGATCTCTAATTACTAATAATGTACATGAACAGTATGATATGTCCTTACAATTGCAGAATCCTTTTCAAAGATAATCTTTAATAGTTTATTTGACAACCTGTAAAATTATAGAAAATTATTAGTCTTGGGAATTATAAAAATCCCCCTACTACAGTCAAACAATAAAATTATAATTACCTGTGGGTAATTGAAATTTAACTGTTTTTTTATTGTATATTACACATCAATAGCAACATAAGTTCAAGAGGGTTTTTTTTTCTTTTTTCCTCCTTTTCTCTTCCTTGCAGAAGCAGGGAAAATGGACAGCCCTGCTGGTAGCTTGTGAGCTCTTGTCACAGTGCAGAGCTTGAACAATTTCAATTAAAGCTGTATGTTCAAGACTGTCATTAGACCCACATTAAATTACATATCTGGAGTGTTAAAAATAAATAGTACAGAAGCTTATTCTCCATTGCCTATGGTAAAGTATGTAGTCAGGGTTCTGATTATCCTTAAAGTTCTTCTTCTCCTTTTTTCTGAAACTAATTGTTTCTTCAAACAAACATAGAGTGCATTGAAGAACAGTAAAAGTATGCATGCAGAATGACTAGGATGGCAGATGTATGAACATACTTCTCTTCTGCATCCCCCAGTTTTGTTTACTCTTAACAAGGATCATTTATCAGTTACAGCTGGGGGCTGGTAGCCTAAACTCCTGGGTAGTAGTTTCTGCTCTGCCTCTGAATTATAACCCTCCCCCCCAATAGAATCCTTTGTAGAATTTTGGTGGGGGGATGGGGATGATAAAAAACAATTAATGTCAAAGAATTGAGCTTGCAAAGTACCATGTGCTCTCCAGTGAGTGTTGAAGGTGCTCAGCACTGCTAAGCATTGGACCCTCCATGATTTGTTTAAAATCAGGAAAACAACATTCTCTCTTGCCTCAGGTGAATTTGAGTAATGAAGGGGTGCAAACATTCAACAAGAATCGTCTTTGCAATCTGCCCAGATAGGATTCATTTTGCTACTGCTCTTCTTTTCTATTCAGCATCACCCTTCCTGTTGCAAAACCTCAGGCAGTGGTACACTGTGACATTCTGTTACAGTACCACCAAAAATCCCGAGATTTTGGACACAGTCCTCAGGATCAAAGCGAGTCCCCTTATCTCCCTTCACTCATTGGTCTAAAGCCTAAGGTTAGGCATTGTGCCTGGCTAACTGTATGTAACCTTAAGGTGTCTGTTCCCCCATCAATAAAATGGACACAATGATACTGCCTGCTGTATAACGTTTTGGTTGGGTAGATTAATTAATGCTTGTAAAGTGCTTTGAGATCATTATAAGTAGCTATGTAAGTGCATAGTATTATTATTTTCACTCTATGTTGTGGTTTTAGAGTAGCATCAAACTGGTCTGGAAAAAGTCTGTTGTCAGGGTGGGTGCTATTATTATTGTTATTATTTACACATGATGCTTATTATTATTTCAAGCGATGTACCCATTGACTGAAAACTAGGAAACACATTGCCTTTCCCCAAAGAAGCTCCAATCTAGTTTATGGCTATCCATCCCTCTTCCAAAGAGCCAAGGATGCTGAAATTTCAAGTACATCCATGAGTTTTTATCTTTTTTACTTAGGTGTCTTTAACAAGGCATATCTACCCACCCCTTTTCCTGCTTAAAGTGGTTGTCTGCCAATAAATCCACGGACTGTGAGTCTGTCTATCTACAGTCTTATAAAACACTCATCTCTATGGTATCTGAATGCCTTGACAATGAAGCTGCAGAGAGGAAAGGTCCAGGAGTCAGAGGGGTAGCTCAGTTGTAGAAATTATTTTTCAGCAGATAACACTTTATGAAAATCAGAAGCCCCCAAAACTGCCATAGGTTGTGTGTGAATGTGTGTGGAGGATATGGGGAGAAGTATGTCCTCTCTCATTGTTTACCACGGTTCCTTGAGTTTTAGCCACATGTGGTTTAACTGTCCTAAAAGAATATAACCTAATTTTCCCACTCTCTTATCAGATGAATATTAACAGGATCTTTTTCCCAGCCACATGCTTGTGCTGCTAATCTGGCAGCCAGCCCAACAAATGGATGAGACTCCACTTTTACATGCATTGTCATTGTTGCAGATACACAAAATCACGTTCTGGAGGCACTTGGGCGGTTTTGACACTGTATAAAACAGACAGAAAAAACAATTACATTTGTATATACAGCATCCCCTTGTTTTGAGTAACAATGTATCACATTACTGTATCCTTACAGCTAGAAGAAAGTTTAAAACAGTTCTCTTGGGGACAAACACTCCCCCTTCCCATGTAAATAACAGAGAAAACAAGCATACTTCTCCAACCTTATGCAGCACTGAAAGAGCTGTTGGTCACTACATTGTCGCCTCAGGACCAATAGGTATTATGAGAGACTAGGGGACATGGACATAATTTCTCACATTGATTATGTGGAGTTCTACAGGAAATTGCAATATTGTGTTGGCAGTTGGATGGCCATTGGGAACATCCACTCACAGCCACCTACCAGTTGGTCGTGGCAGTATTGTAGTCTAGTTTAGTCTAGTCTAGTGCTTACATAGTTTTCATCAGCACAGTAGCTGAGAAACTTCCAGAACTTCAGTGCTTGCACAAGTGCTGTGCTGTCAATGGCTGGGTCTACACCTGATGCACAGCCTAACCATGAGTCATAAATTACACTGCCCTGACAGAGCCTGCCATTCTGAGTGGCTGTTCTCCAATTTCTTCACTCTTCCCTGGCCATGCCCCTTCTGGCTGCACAGAGCTGGGCTGCTACTGAGAAGATGGAGAAGGACTGCAGATAGCTACCTGGTGGGGAAATACCACTTTCCCACACAGCTTCCTCATCCCTTTATCTGAAGATTATCCAAGATATCATCCACCAGCACCCTGCATTGCCCAGCAGAGACTTTAAGTGTCTATAGCTTCTAAAAGCTAAAGTGGAACATTCATACGGAATTTGAACAAAGTACAAAACTTTTGACAGGAAAATTCCAGGCAGACTGGGGCATTAAAGCAGTTAATTGTCTGACTTACAGTACAGGAGAAGCAAGGCTGAACCTAGTTCTTCAGATCTGTGTTCTTATATTAAATAACCAAGACCTCAGGTGAGAAAGTTAGAAGATTTAGTTGGCATCATTTTTTTTATGATTCTGACATAAACTCAACACCTTAATGCAACAAGAATATTTTACTTTCAAACAGTTCAGCCTTCTCAGACATTTGGAAGGATCAGCCCAAGAAAGACTCAACACTCCATCCTTGTACTGACCCTGATTTTCAGGTACAATCCAGCTGTTGAATACATGAGACTGGAGAGCTGCTTGTCAACCAGGAATTCTATATACTATATAGAAGGAAACTAAATCTTCACACAACAAATTGCTCTGTATGATAACAGAGATCACTAGCCATATTGGCTTTAAACCTCCACTGGATGCAAAATCAGCTTTGATGAAAGCAGCCTTTCAAGTCAGCATCTTACTCCAGATAAAGAGGATAAAGAGAAGCAGCAACAATATCATGATTAGAGCTGGTTGAAATTTTTCAAAAGTAAAAATTTTGACAGAATTTCAATGGGCGGGGGGACAGAAGTGGGGTGAAATAGGAAAAATGTTAACAAAATAAGGCACAATGAGATATGGAGACGCCCGGCTATTTCCACAAAATTGCGAGACAGGGAAATAGCAAATAGCGTGTTTAAAAATCTGGCCTGTCATGCTAGAAAGAAAGAAAGAAAGAAAGAAAGAGCTAGTGGTTGTTGTGGTTTCTCCTCCCAACACAGGGCCGCCCGGGGGGGGGGGGCAAGTGGGGCAATTTGCCCCAGGCTCCGGGCCCGCAGGGGCCCCCACGAGAGTTTTCAGGGGCCCCCACAAGAGTTTTCGTCTGGTCTTCAGCGGCAGGTTCTTTAGTGTCGCCGAACACACCTGGATCGAGTGAAGGACCCACTGCCGAAGACCCGGAGCTTTTTCCGCTCCGGGTCTTCGGCGGCAATTCGGCAGTGAGGGCTCCTTCTGCTCCAGGTCTTCGGTGGCACTGAAGACCCAGAGTGGAAGGACCCCCACCGCCAAAGACCCCAGGCCCCCTGAATCCTCTGGGCGGCCCTGGTCTCCAAGATGGTGATTGTGATGATTCACTCTGAAAAGCACCATAATCTTGGTCTCTGTGTCCCTTGGATCCTGCAGACCAGACTTCATGATTGGAGCCTCAGAGTTTAATTAAGATTTTTAAATCCATGTCATGAATTAGGCAAGAAGGACATTAAAACATCTGATCCCAGTCTCCCACTCTGGCTGCAATAACTCACCTTCATAAGTGGTTTTTTAAAACCTTTTTGTAAGTTGTTCCCCACACACTTTTCTTCCTGTCCCCTCATGACACATGTGCAGGTACTTCACTAATCCTCTCTGACTTGCCAGACCTTTATCCTCAGGAGGATCTATCTTCAGTGCTCTTCGGCAGCCACTCCCTGTGGGAGAATAGCTGGCTTTGAGGAGGTATCTTTGATTCAAGTAGGAGAAAATGTTGCCAAGGATCTATTCCTCAGAGTCCTTAACATAGTTAATATGAGGGTCCTCTAACAACATGCTGCCCAACAATTCCCTCGCTCTCAGCAAAGTGCTCTGGAAGTGTCATATTCTGGAGTATGTGTTTGTTTATTTGCTTGGGATTTTGTTTTATCTGCTGATCAGTTGTGAGACCTTCTTGAGTGATATCAGAATGGTACAAAGTCTCCATTCATGGAAGTTTCAATGACAAAACATCCATCCTTGTCCTCTTTTCACCCTTATGTTTTTGACACCCTTACACTGTACAAACCCTTTGTTAGTCAAAGAATTGCTCAAGAATATAGTGGGTGGCAATTTCATCCCCCGCCCCCCATATCAGTGGATGTGTAGATACGTTGCTTCCAATCTGCAGCTCCTCATTACTGCCTTCAGGCTGCTCTGCATTACACCAGCTGATCACCACTCCATTTGGCCCATCGTGATAGCTGCAGATGCTGGTAGTGCTCCTGCATCAGGGTAAGAGAAAGCAAAGGCGATACTACATATGCTGCACCACAGGGTGTTCTTGTACACAGGTAGAATCCTCAGGTGGCCAGTTCAGCTTTGGGTACATATTTGTCCCCCATTTCCATAATATCTGCTATTGTCCCTGTTTTGCAGATGGGGAACTGAGACATAAAGAAGCTAAGTGGCTTGCCCAAGGTCACACAGAAAGTCTGATACAAAAGCAGGGACTTGAACCCAGATCTCCCAATTCCTAGCCTAGTACCCTAACCACTGGGCCACCTTTCCTCTCAAAGCCAAAAAGAAGTGGAGGATCCATCTTTAGAATATGAGCTCTTGAGGGTGGGGGAGTCATCCCTGGAAACTACCTACTAAATTGTAAGCTCTTCTGGAAATACCTAATGAAGGGCCAGATTGGGCAACCTTTATTCACACTGGTGCCATTGACCTGAGTCGGGCTACTCACGTGGGTTAAGCATCTGCCAGCATGAGTAACGGATGCACAATCTATGCCCAATAGCAGGAAATACCTTAAATGTTGTGTCTTTGCAGGAAAACTGCATTGCTATTTTTCCTAGTTTTCTTCCCAGGGCACAAGAATCCTGTGCTGCTGGATAGCCATTGACTGTAAGATATTGCATTGAAGTTACATTGTGTATCACATTAAAGGTTATAACAGTGCTTTGTATTTTGAAAATACAGTAAAAGAAAGCATCAATCATGAAACCACAGTCGATAGACTCAGAAGGGGCCTCCTGGGTCATCTTGGCCAAGACTTCTATGAAGCAGGAAGGATTCAACACACACCTTTCTCATAAACGTAGCTAACCATTCCTTAAAGACATTGAGTTATTTTTCCATAAATACCTCAACTAGGTAAACTAGTCTGATTGACCTTGCCGTCAAAAAGTGTCTCTTAACACTATGTATAAGCAACACTTTTCCTTTTTTTTTTTCAGCTTTAGCTAACCAAGAAAAAAGGGCAAACACAGTAATGGGCAACACTGCAAACACTACAAGTAGTTTTGCTTTCACTTTACTGCCATCATCTACCATAAATCTGGATGTACCACAGATACTTGGTTTCTCAGTGCAGTCTCTCTGCTACTTGTAGTATCTATCTTACTTTGTCTCTGACTTTCAGAGAGCCAGCATTACAGAGTGTAGAAATAACGAAGACATATGATAAGCACTTACCGATTCAGAAAGCCATTCAGATCCTACTCCAGATAGTTAAAGAATTTATTTCTATTTTTCATTTTATTGGAATTTGTGGGGTGTTTTCACATCTGTACCGTGAGGGTTGGGGAGCACAGGCTTTCTTCAGGCTCCATCATAGTGCCAGAGAATTTACATTCTCCCCCACCAACTACACATACAGAAAAATAAATACATGATTGTTTAGCTGTGTGTTTTTGCAGTGGTAATGAATTGTGTGCTGGCTGTTGCCCCATAGCTCTCTGCCTTCTTTTTCTTACTCAATATTAGGAAAAGTGGAGTTTTGTTTTCTAAAAATGGTGTTATTAAATTTCAGACATGCTTATTTTCAAGAGCGTCTTGGGCTGCTGTATAGATTGTGATCTCCTTCTACAAACACCAAGCCATGGAGAGAGGGTCTCACAGCCCAAAGCTTCTGCCCTGTCGAACACACTATTTTGTTCTGTGCCTGCTGCTTACGTGGCTGGTTTGAACTGCCCAGCTGTCTGTCTACCCCTCTATTCTTCTTGCTCCAAAAAAGCACACCCCCTTCCTCTTTTCAATGACCAGGAACAAAGTAACAAACTAAGTACAGGACTGAGGCACTAAACTCGACGCTTCTGGACAGATTCTGGGTCACTCTGTGCTTCACATGGCTCTAGTGGTGCGAAGGGAAGCCCAGTGTGGCAGCGCTATGCCATACCCTCCTGGCTCACAGTGGCTTAAGAGGCTTAACTGGGCATCTGAGGATTCCATCTATGTACATACAGGAATGCCCAGGTCGTGTGCAGTCACCACAGGATCTGGCTATCCCCAGTTGCTGGAATTCCCTCTTATGACTATAGCAGCCAGGTGTAAGTGAGAACAGCCTTCTCACTGTTATATCAGACCATTCCTGCTTCTATCCTTTGACAGAATATGCAGAGGTACTACAAAATAAATCAGAACCATTAAAAAGGTACAGCATATGTCTGGACAAAAGTTTAAGGCAGATGTTACTTTACCTGACTGAGGCCCACCTGGTCATTCCAAGTGACCATGTTCTGGGCTAGGGAGCCCTCAGCAATCATTTTTAGTATTGTTATTAATAATGTTAAGCAAAGAAACATATTTTAGACCGGCTGAAGTAATAAACAGCACAAGCACTTCTTCAGAAGGAGGTTTATGTATTTTGGATTAAGTACCCTGAACTTGGGTTTAATGGCTATGCATTGTTCAAGGGCAGATTAGTTAGATCAGGGGTGGCCAACCTGTGGCTCTGGAGCCACATGCGGTTCTTCAGAAGTTAATATGCGGCTCCTTGTATAGGCACCGACTCCAGGGCTGGAGCTACAGGCACCGACTTTCCAATGTGCCGGGGGATACTCACTGCTCAACCCCTGGCTCTGCCACATGACCTGCCCCCACTCCACCCCTTCCCGCCCCCTCCCCTGAGTCTGCAGTGCCCTCGCTCCTCCCTCCTCCCCCAGAGCCTCCTGCATGCCACGAAACAGCTGATCAGGAAGTGCAGGGAGGAAGCGGGAGGCACTGATCAGCGAGGCTGCTGGTGGGTGGGAGATGCTGGGAGTGGGTTGGGGTGCTGATAGGGGGCTGCTGACGTATTACTGTGGCTCTTTGGCAATGTACATTGGTAAATTCTGGCTCCTTCTCAGGCTCAGGTTGGCCACCCCTGAGTTAGATTGTCTTTATTTGATGTTTCAGAGGTTACATTTGTCAGTGCTCTCCATACACAGAAGAGGTATTGTGGAATGACCAGAAAAATGTCAAAGCGGAGTTAATGCCAAAAGAGCAAGATACAAAAGAAAGTAGGATAATTTAGAAGGAACAGTATGATACTAGGTTTGAAGGAATGTCAGTATTTCTTCATATTACTCCTGTCCACAGCTTTATCCCCTTCTTCCTGCATGCTGTCTTCTTTGCGTTTCTCCTGTCACACATTCTCAGACTGAAGTGTGCATGTCCTCCTTCTCAGCTCAGTGTCAATCATGTCACAAAGACCTAAAACAATCCCTGCAAATAAAAAGACATTTTAAAAAGATAACTCTTGGTACAATATAGTGAAAGCTAGACTCTCTTCGGTTTTAATTGTTTTAAAATACTTGTTTACTCTTTAAACCAGGTAAAGATACAGGTAAAAAATGCACAAGGTTAATTAGTTAAGGACAGAAAATGGTGAGATTTTGCTAATAGTTTAGAATTTAATATTATAACATATCCACATATGATAAAATCGCAAGGGAGTACGAAGTACCGTATATAAAGAACCAACCTATATAAAAGAAGGATATAAATAATGATAGACCTGTTGTTTATTTTTTACTTTCTTTTCAGTTAACCATCACTTTCCCCCTCATTTAATCCCAACTCAAACTTCCTCCACAATAAAGGAAAAAAGAAAAGAAACCCATAACCCCAGCGCAACCCTCATTCCCTCTCTGCCCCAACCCAGTTTATATTAGGAATCATAATTAATTGGTATTGCACCCAGTAAGTACAACCTTTCATCTAATTTAAGTTGCCTACTTAAGTTTCATCAAGAGCACTCATGTCAAAATGGTATCCACTTATTGTATGCTGACCATTACTGTATCATTGCTTTTGGGCAAGAGCCATCTTTTTGTTCTGTGTTTGTACAGCACCTAGCACAGTTGGGTTCTAAGCATGACTGGAGCTATTAAGCACTATTCTAATACAATACAATACAATACAATACATGCATCCATACCTATTGTCTAATCTTATTCAGAACACAAACACCAATCAGAAGACGTAAATCATTTGATATTTATGCTAGAACATGGCTTATCATTTAAGTTAAATTTGCATCATGCTCAGTGTATTTAATACTATCCAGTGCTTTACTAGAATATACTATTTTCCTAATGTAATACAACTCATGCATGCTGAGACATTTTTGGAAAATTGTATCATCTTGCAACATTAATGAACAGACAGTATCACATGGAAAAAACACACTCTCCCTCTCTTTCCCTCTCTATATCGTTGTCATGAAAATTCCAAATAGTCCAAACATATGGTGATGATTACAAGTTTATTAAAAAATAGGGATTTGATTTTACCTTGACCCAGGAGAGCACCTGAATAGCCATGCAGCTATTCCACACTTACATAGAGTTCATTCCCAGGAACTGTGAGCACTTGAAATAGACTGACTGTTGTTTAATTCAGTACAAGCACGAATATTGTAGGGGCTGGATTGTTGAGGTTTTAGAATGTGCAATAATCTGATGTCTATCTATCACTGTAGTAGCTGAGCACCTAAGAATAATGCATTTTGGGTTGAGGGTGTTGAATAAGGGGCTAGGGCATGCTTGGATGGGCAATATTGGAGTTGGGAATATCTTTTTTGTGCAATTATAAGAAGTTGTGGGCAAAAATGTTCAGGTATAGTGTTTTGAACTATTGAATTGTCCTGTTTTTCATTTTTAAAAGAGCGCCTAAAGGGCTAGATGTGTGCTTTATAAATAAACAATGTGTGTGGAATTTGTGTATCTTTATGGCAAGTTAGGTGTCAGACTGATAACATGTGCCTCTCAATAGGGGCTAGACACAATGCTGTCTTTTCATTGACTTTGGATAGGCTTTGGATTAGGCCTCGGGTATTGTGTACATACCATATATTAAGCATGTGCAAATGTATGTGAAAAATTGTGAATGAAAGACTTTGGAAATTTCAACCCGAATTCCACAAAAGGTTCAGTTTATAGACTTGTTGATATCACAAGGAATTCCTCAGAACCTCTGAATATATCTTTATATAGTGCTTCAACATGCATATTCTCATCTGACTCCTGACAATTCAACCTTAACAGTAATGGTCCTGTCTTTGAACCTCTACAAATACTGTACAAGGAGGGTGGGTAATTTATTGATTCAGAGTGATTTTGGAGGGACGCATATGAGACAGGTATTGTATCAGAAGACACAGACTTTATACGTTAGACTCCTGGAAAATATATATAGGAAAAGAGACAGAGTACAAAAGTATGCACAAGTGACATTAAATTGACACCTGAATATGAAGCTATCCTTCTGTTTGATATCTTTGGTAATAGGAGAGGCAGCAGGTATACACAAGTTAATTGGCCAGATTTGAATTTCATGGACATGATAACTAAGCAGAGAACACTGAGAATGTTGTTGGAATGCCATCTAAGAATTGTGTGGTAATAGTCAATCCAATCAACTAGCAGGAGCAAAAAGGGTTATTATAGTAAAGGTTAACAAAACCATTGCATTATCTTCCTCTTTCAGGGACAACACAGAAAAAGAGGCTGAAGAAGTCATGAATATCAAATCAGACACTTCCTCATTTCCAACTTTATTTCAGAATGGCATGGTTGTTCAGAAATGCTCTGTTCAGTAAAGATAGGACATTTGGTGTGTCATGAATGAAAATATTTGCAAACTGGCTGTAATCAGTCTGACACAAATCTTCATCGATATTAATAACTCAAAACCCTGGTAAAGTCTTAAAATGTAGGGAAGTAAACAACGGAGAAGTTTGAAATTGGATGGAATGCAGGGTTTTTTTTGGTAGGACTGGCAATCTTGTGGTTAAGGCACAGAACAGAGTTATTCCCACCTCTTTGCAGACTTGGTATGTGACCTTGGGCAAATCATTCCATCTCTCACTGCCTCATCAGTAAAGGGGGAATACTAGCTTTCCATTGCCCCTCATAGGAGCATTATAAAGCTAAATTATTTAATGTTTATAAAGGCTTTTGCAATCCTCAAAGTGAAGGAATAATAGTGATGGAAAGTGACTATTACCAAGGACAATTTTCTTCTATAATTATTTCAAAATTCAACATTTCTGATATCACTCTGTGTAACAGAAGAATGAGATAATGCTAGGTTTCTGTTTGATGGAGGTAAATTCAGATCTAATATCACTGATGTGCTGTATCTTTAATACAGTGCCATTGAGAAGTATGCACATATTTCCCATTGCTGATCCACTGAATTAGTTCACCTGGAATATCAGTACATGAGCAGGCAGAAAATGGAAATAAGATGCTCTGAATTTTCAGTAGAGAGCTGGGACTTTGTCATTTAGTCCTGTCACGATAATATGGAGTGTCACACAATGTAACAACATGACACACCCACAGTAAATGACGAGTGTTCAAAGTGATGTACAGTTCCTATCAGCTACAAAACCTTTTATTTGTTCACAGAATGTTGCAGCATTTCCACTAGAAAGACCACACTGAAGAACACACAGACAAAGTTTGCTGCAGATGGATTTCTTTCACACAGAAAAATTCCCGTTATCACACATGCAAATATGCACTCCTGGCTTCCAACATGCTAGGTACTTTCCACTTATCTCTTTTACTTAAATTGGGCTGGATGTCATTAATAAAAGAATGGTGTAATGAAAAAGAATTTATAAAATTATACTGCAACCTAGAATTGCAGAATTTAGCTTTCCCTGCCTGAAGAAAAATAAATTCTGAAGCATTAAACTTACTTTATCAAGCATTACACCTGACATGCTCTCATAAATTTTACATATATTTTAAGTTATTTTAATATTATGCTGGCTTGGTTTAAAATATTCTTACGAAGTAACTAAAATGAAGCTGCTCGGCTATAAATTAGACCTAAAAAAATACTCAGACCTCCCCTGCCCCAAAAAACAACAACATTTCTTTACTTACAATCATGTGGTGTGTGTAACTTAAATTGTCCCTGGCTGAAATACCTTGTATGTCATAACAGGACTACCACAGAATCAGTGAGCCATATTTCTGTAAGGTTAAATACACATTCTTTGCACTTTTAGAAGTGTCTTGTCTGAAACCAGATGTTAATAACCCCTGGTGTGCCACCCTTCAATGCATGCCCAAGGCCACGTCTTTTTAAAGGTGTGGGTACATACATTTTAATGGGACAGTGATGGAGTAGCCCTGTCGCAGACCTACTATTATGATGGGCAACCGCAATGACAGACACGAGGAAACTGCTAGATTTACTTGAACAACTGATCTTGCATAACAACATGCGTGCACTCCTAGTCTGTTTTATTTGGCGCACTGCCTCTTGCAGCACAGCATTCCCGAAGACTGTTAATCCTTATGAATGCAACTGTTTAGTGTATAAGCAACAAGATATGACAGGCAGTTCACTTCAGAGTAATTATAGCACCTCTCAGGTAGTATTACAAGGCATATGTTTGAAGGAAGACACTTAGACCTGTGCATTTACTGGGAATTATTGACATACAGAATATATGACATTACTGACAACTAATCATAAAGCTCCATTTGTGTCCCAAGTTCTAAAGCTATTTCAAAGTCACAGCTAAATTACACAAACATTGGCCTATCTAGACATAACAATAATGTTATGAAATCCCATCAGCTTGTTGCTGTTTAGACAGAACACACATTGCATGTGTCTGTAGGGCCATACTTGGGTAGTTCTGTAGCATGCAATGCGGCCCAGACACTAAAGTGATTATGTCTGAACACTCCTTATCTGATTTTAAAAGCCGACAATACTACACATCTGTGCTTGCATGTTTCAGCTGTTGTGCCACAATGCCAGTATTTATTTTGCTTCTGCAAGTTAGTTTTCCTTGAGAACCAGCAGGGGTCTTCTTCAATGATCTGAAAATGTGCATTGTGTGGGGAGGTTGTACTGTAGTTCAGTTGGCGAATGTTAACCTGAGGCTGTCATTTCATTTAAACATTTGGTTTATGTATTCCATGTCAAAAAAATTAATGTCTTAACTTAAACAAACTGAGTTCATTGCATTTTAAAAAAAAACTGAATTAATTATAGTGAAACAATTTTATGGAGCTTTTATCTTCCTGTTTAGAGGTGGAGTTTCAAAGTTTCTTAGTTAATTAACATAGATATGTAAAGAGTTTTCAGGCCATTCTATTCACTTAAGAGGCCGTTCTATTTTCACTTGCAATGTGGCTCTGTAATTATCAGTGGAAGCCTCACAGTATTTTATTTTCTCATTTTTATTGTGCTACCCACAGATCAAGGCATTTGGGATAACAGGTCCTACATGTGGTCTAGTGGTTATTCCCCATTTTGGATTAAATGAAGAATATTTCTACCAAAGGCTCTCTGAAGATACTGAAACAGTAATTGAGAAGCAGAAGTGCATTTATGGAAGTACATCTGAATGTCTTTTCTGCACATAATTGCATCAGGTATTCTGCATTAACATGCAAGTCCTTAAAAAAAAGAAAAAAGAGCTTATTTTTAGGTAGAAGCCCGTGGTGGGCCGTAAATTACACATAATTTTCCCAGACTAGTAATTAGCGCTGTTTGCTGACTACCTGAATTGTTTCACAGTAGTTCAGCACAGTTCTAATAGTTATCACCATACTTATCATAGATTCAATATATGATTCCTCCAGCTTCACATACAATATCTCTAAGGTTAGGCATTATCACAAATACATTTTTTTTGTTTCTCTTGGCCCTTTAGAATTATTTTATTCAGGACTCTGCAACATGTCAGTTGCTCTAACTCTGTCATATAAACCAGCTGAACTGAAGTTTGCTTAACAGGCAGGAATTTGAAAATCAAAAATAAACAGATACTGTGTAAATAAGAAATGCCGTTAGTTGACATGAGATTTTTATATTTATTCCAGTATTGGTGAGTCTTCCAAATAGTTGCTTGAAGTTAATGAACTTTCTATCTCCCTTCTGGTTGTTGTTCTTTTGTTTTGATTTGGGGTTTATTTGTTTTTCAGAAGTTCTGACACCAGCAAACATTTTTTCATGACCTCATAATAAAGGTTGTGTAACAGTAACATTAAAAAAAAAGTTTCATAAAATTTTCCACAATTTTTCAAAAGTTATTTTCATATCCCTGAATTTGAATGTTTCATCAAAATGGTAATTTAGCTGTGAAAACACTGGATATTGTGAAATATTGCACACTTCCTTTAATGAAAACACTTCCACTCAGACAAACACTTTCCCTAAATGAAATCATTTTAATTGAAAATTATCTGCCTTTAAACATAGAGATTGGATGCAAATGATACTGATTAAGAATTTGAAACTAAATGCAAGAATGTTCTGATTTTCAGCATTCTGAATTTCATTTTGTGCATTGTGTAACCCCCTCTGAATGGCATTTCACTTCCCACAACATCCATCTGCCAGAATCCTAGTGAATTAACTACATTTGACGTTATTATCAAAACTCTCTTTTTAGTCACCAATCCTGCAACAGGATATGCTAGCATGGACCCTTATTTCAGTGCAGACTCCCATTGACTCCACAAAATCAGAGTGTGGGAAGTCAATGAGAAAATGCACAGGATTAAGGGTCTACACTAGATAATCACATTAAAGATTTGAGGTTGTGGGCAGCAAACACTCGTCCAGTGCTCCAGCTTTAGTTTACAAGAGCACTACCTCCTCTTGCGTTGTGACTGTGGACATCAACTATATAGCTGATAGGTTCTCATTAAGAGCAAACCCTCTGTTAAAGGGTAAATTTTTGTTCTCATGCAGACAGATTAGTTGATCACCAAATTGGGGTTGGAAGGGACTGTGGCCAATATATGCCCATTGAGAGACTACACTCTGGCTGAAGACATTCACGTGGTAGAAGGGAATAGTCCTTCTGGAGATCCCTTTCAGGCTACATCCATCCATGAACGAAATGTAGAAGTGACAAGAAAAAGAGAGGAAAATAGAAGGGATGGTTTCATTATCACCACTACAGCTAAAGCCAGTACACGTCTTAAAGAGAGGTAGTAAGGAGCCGCATGACAGACCTCTGCTGCACCACAAACCTTTCACAGTACTCTGGCAGGGGTGTTTGGACCACAGAAATGCAGCATGGGGTTTACCATGAGCTAATGGGGTGCCCCCAACTACTAGGAAAGGAGGCACCTGAGAAGTATGGGCAAGCTGAAAGTGGCAAAGCCTCTTCTGCTTCAGCCACTGGGCTGCAGTAGCAGCAGCTATAACAGGAGCCAGCACTAGTCTCCTGTTACCTGGAGGAGCTTCCTGTGACACTGCAGGATCCCAGTATATGGCTGTAGTAAGGCACCATCACAGAACCAGTACAGGCATAAAAAGCAATTCAGCAGAATTCCCCAAGGCATTGCAGGGGAAAAAGGAACAATGGTGGGTCATAATGGGATGCTGTCAGCAGTAGGGCAACTCCTTTAAAAGGCAGAGTGTACCCTTCCTTCCTCTAATAAAAAAACCTCTCTTTGAGCTGAACTTTCTTTCCACTATTGCTAAGACAGGTCATTTCAGAGCCATCTCCATTTTGAGCATGCACGCACATACCTGGCTAAGAGGCCCCAAAACAGATGGATCAGATAACACCTTGTTACCTCACTTGAAAGCTTGTGCTGTTTCTTGGCAGAGCAAACTCATCAGGTCTAGTGGCCACCTTACTTCAACCAGCATTACAGAGGCACAATATTAGCTTCTCAGGGTAATTCCATCTGGAATTTAAAAAAATTGTAACTGAATACCACACTCAAATGTTTGTGTATTTATTTTTAGGTGACTCTTGAGAAACTGCAATTTTCACACACACACACACACACACACACACACACACACACACACACACAC
>NW_020664483.1:20436514-20442075 GCF_002925995.2 Terrapene triunguis
CACACACACACACACACACACACACACACACACACACACACACACACGACATTTCAAATATTTTCTTTTATAAAGCAGATTTCAGCACTTGTTCAGAAGGAAACTGTAATGAGCACGCACTCCTCAGATCTTTCCACAGGTAATTATCTGGTCTAGCAAAGGAAGAAGAATTTTTTTGTCTTAGTTTGGTTTTATGTTTTGGGGACCTGTGTTTTTCTCCTTAACAAAGTGAATTTATTATCTGTGAGAGGCACCAGATGGACAGTCCTGGAGACTGAACTTATCACTCATACAGTCATGGAAGATGTGTAGCCATGTTTAAAGTTCTGGACACTAGACTTTTAAATTAGGAAAACGTTTTCATTTACATCAGATTCTGAAAAGCCTTCTGCTACAAAGAGATGGGCCAAGTTTGGGGTTGGATTTGGTTTTCGAGGGATAGCTCAGTGGTTTGAGCATTGGCCTGCTAAACCCAGGGTTGTGACTTCAATCCTTGAGGGGGCCATTTAGGGATTTGGGGCAAAATCAGTACTTGGTCCTGCTAGTGAAGGCAGGGGGCTGGACTCGATGACCTTTCAGGGTCCCTTCCAGCTCTACGAGATAGGTATATCTCCATAGGTATAGGTAAGGTCTTGTGATCACACCTAAATCAGGGCTAGAGTTCAGGTTCATATTAAATGGTGCTGAAATCTTGTAAACTGTTCTTGTTAGATCTTGGCTAATAATTCCATTGGACCATGATCTTGGCCGATTTCTGCCACCTTGGGCTTCATTAACACCTAAAAACAGACACCCCCTCCAGCATTGTATCTCATTCAAAAATAAACTCTAGGAATCAGTTTGCCTGACTGCCTGATTGCCTCTTTCGGTCAGTCATCAATTGCTACTTCACATATTCAAATTTGAAGGGATTTGAATTCAAGGTTCACATCTTGGCTTATTTCTTGTTTTAAACCTAGATGAAGGGAAAGATTGTGGAGCTCTGACTCACAATTGTGAGCACTTATCATACAGGCCGTCCCATAGGAACCAATAGGGCTACTTGAGTATGTAAGTTCCACTAGAGGTGAGCAAATAAACGATATTTTAGTTTCAGTTTTGACCTGTAAAATCCGCCCCCCCCCACCCCAAAACATATCTGTTTGGTTCAAAGCAAAACTGATATTTTTGTTTTTTTCTCACTGAAATGGGAGGGGGAGAATGAAAAAAAATCATTTAAAGCTCAAGCTAATTTTTTGGTTTTTTGTTTTTCATTTTGGGTGTTTTTTCTATTTTAAAAAAATTAGGTAAATTTCTAAATGAAACATGCTATTAAAACAAAGTTGAAACATTTCCTTTTGAAAGAACCAGAATGAAGCATTTTGGCTTTTTTATTTAAAAAAGTCCATAGAGTTTATTCAGCTGAAACTATTTGTCAAATTTTATCTGAATTTGCATACAGTTTCAGTGTCCTGACAAATGCATTTTTGGCTAATCTACTATGCACTGAAAAAAAAGCTCCCAGCTCTTGTATTTACCAGTATAAGTAAAGGGCTTCATAAGTTGTCTGGACAAATATATGTTTAGCAGAACAAAACAAAAAAAAATCAAATTTTTATTTGAAATTTTAAATGAATTATCTCTGGCTGTGTTCATAACTCTTTTACATTCACCGTCTGGAGACAGTCTACAGAACAAGTAAACTGGCCAGAATGTTCACAGAAACCATGAATTTAAAAAAAAATATTTGCAGACAACAAATGCTGAATTAGTTAACGTGGGTAACTAGTAGTTAGCTTTTCTCACAAGAAAGCTCATTTTAATAATCCCACTCATCCAATCAGGGAAAAGAAACAATCCCATTGTATACATTTAAAACAGCTTGAATTTTGAATATTTTAAACTCACAATGACCTGCTTTAGAACTAGCTACATATCAAGTATTATTCACCAAAAATATTCTGTGAATAATTTCAAATAATGGATGTATTTGAGGAAAGATCACAGTCTGTTCATGGACAATCTGAACAGAAAAGAGGTGAAATTTATCAAGTTAATATTTCATTGTAAGTTATTTCCCATCTCTAGTGGGCAGTACTTACTGAGTACAAACAGAACTATATTGAGGGGAGTATGAGTCCATCTTAGATTTGAGTGAGGCATTAGATCATTTAGAAAGTTAGTTTGGGAGGAATAGATTACAGCGTGATCAGTAGTGCACTGTTGAAAGAGCACTGAAAATGTTTGTTTGGGGTTTCTTTGGAGTGAAAGGCTTCCTAAATAAAAGAACCAATACAATAC
This sequence comes from Terrapene triunguis, assembly GCF_002925995.2. NCBI lineage: Eukaryota > Metazoa > Chordata > Testudines > Emydidae > Terrapene > Terrapene triunguis. The sequence goes on from NW_020664483.1 coordinate 20,438,795, forward strand.
AAAAGCCCCGAATGTGTCATGCTGTTCTCCTTGTCTCCTCAAATTGCTGAAGCTAAAAGACTGTCACAGGTCCCTGTACTAGTGTCAGATTATGGGGAGATGGGTCAGCTGTACAGCTTGCATGAGAGTAGGACGGAACAAACTAGTAGCATATAATGGGAAGGAAACAGATTAGGTAGGGCCCCAATCTTAAACCCACTGAAATCAACAGTAGCCTTTTCTTTTCAGTGAGCTATGGATTGGGCGTGGCAGGGTTGAAAGTTCCTTTAATATTTTTTTCACATACAGTAAACTTGGTGGCTTTGTTTATTGTTGTCTTTTTTAAGGGGCTCAGGGCCAGATTCTGATCTCACTGCAATGTAAATCCAGATTAACACCGTTGAGTTTACTGAATGTAAATCCAGATTAACACCCTGGAGCAAAGCCAGGAGAAAACCCGTGCAGGCAAGATCAGAATCTGACCAAGTTCAGTTAAAAGCGAGGCTCAATAGAAGATTTTCAGAATTAATTTTATTAAACCAAACAAGCATGGTTTTTTTTTGAATGACTGAAAAGATTTTCATTTTCTTTAGAATTCTGAGGTAAACTGTCCTTCTACAATATTTGTTCAGGGTCAAGGTTTAGGTAATATATTGTGCTACAATAGCTGCACCTATGACAGACAACCTTTTCATGAGATAACAAAAACCTCTACTTCGGGTCAGTACAAGAAAGGAACATGACAGAGCTGTAAATATAGAGCCCAGAGGTGTGAAATCTTGTACAGCGTTAAATACAGTCATGGGAAACTTGGTATTTGTTACAAACATCTCAGATGTGTAGACATCGGAATAAAAAAATATGTTGCAAACTCAGAAAAAAAAGCAGTTTTTCTGCATAATGAATCAAAGTAATGATTCATTTTCATCAGTCTGTGAAGCTTGATCAGACACCCATTTTGAAAGTAGTCCTGATTGGAGCAAATGAAGTTGAATAATTAAACAGGAATTCTCACCTTTGAGAAAACTGATAGAAAAACCTAGTCTAATTAAATTTCTAGTTCTATGTTGTAAGCCAAAGAGGTGCAGAGAGTTTGGGGAAAAGTTTACATAAGTATCTGAATTTTTTGCCTCATCACCAGACTGCAAGAATTCCTGGCCAATAGGTGACTAAAGTTAGGTTCCTAAAACCACATTTGGGAATTTAAATAAGGGATCTGATTTTCAGAAGTGTGTAAGCTCTCAGCAGCTGCCATAGAAGTCAGTGAGAGCTGGTGGGTGCTCAGCATTTTGGAAAATCAGTCCATTTATTGAGGTGCTAATTACGGATTTAGGAGTCTAACTTTAGGCAGCCATGTTTTAAACATTTTGGCCCATGCGTCCAAAAGTGGCTTTCCTAACTGAAAAACATTTCAAGAAACATGGTTTTGTTGACATTTGTGTGGTTGAAAATAATTTTTTAAAAAAGGCTGTTGAAAGCCAGAGGCTTAAAAAACATTTCCCCAGCAAATAATGTTTTCCTGTTCGCACAAGCTACCACCCACTGGCAAAATTGCATTGTCTGAAATGGTTTTCAAGCCTCGGTTTTGAAAACTGTGTTTGGACATGGGGATTTTTGTAGGACAGGGCTGAATGCAACCAGGCAGCCTCTTGAGGATCACCTAGCACTAATGAGACGGAGTTATGTCCAGCTCAGTTTGGCAAGAGGGATAGTAATGATGAGGCAAGGAGGGACTAAACAGGGAAGAAACTGGAGCTCCATCAATAATTCCAAGAATTTGTTTCCCAACCATTGGAATTCTGGTGTAGACAGACTAAATACTATAACAGTAAGCTATTTTTTCTTTAAAAAACAAAACAAAACAAAACCCCAACTTCTACTAATTAAAATTAATGAAGAGGGATTTTTAACTTTAAAAAATAATTTAATACTTTGCCAAGTTTCAATTCAGAACAAATTTGCTTTTTTGGATGCTAGTTTTGGATGAAAGTTGCTTCATTATGGGATTCTGTAGATCATTGCACAGAGGTCATTTCAAAAGTAATTCTGATTGGAGCAAAAGAAGTTGAATAATTCAGCAGAATGTCTCACCTCTAGTTGAGAAACAGAAGAACCAGAAAACTGAGGGAAAAGTCTGTTCTAATTAAATTTCCATTTCTATGCTGTAGGCCAAAGCGGTACAGAGAGTTTGAGTAAGATAAACATGGTCTATGAAAATGGAAGTTCTAAAACAAGCTCAGCTGTACTGTTGTAAACAGCCATTCTCTAGCACAGTATTCACTAAAAGTACTGCACTAAATCAGTTCCTACGCTGGCCAGTTACAATGAAAAAATGGCACCACCACAATTTTAAAACGATAGGGCTATGGCAAACCAGTCATAATACGCTTGAGTTACTACCATAAGCCATGGATTTAGAGTATTATGAAAATATATGCTTTCTTAAATGCTGTGAATTATACCAAATAATTCTGAGCATCTCTTTTACTACACTAATGAATCAAAGCTGAGCTTACCTCATTATCTGCAATCACCATGGAAAAATGCATTTAAAATACATAGTTTCTGTATAAATAGTGTCTCCCCCCAGCACATTCTTTAATTAAGCAGTGTCTGATTCCATAATAACAATGATAATAAAAAAGCGATGTCCAGCTTTCATAATGCAAAACCTACACAGGGCTGTTACCGTACTGAGAAAATGGGGCCAAAGCACAGCTGGAAAGTGTATAGAAGGGTCTGGTGAATTAGAAATGATATTCATCTTGCTGAATTTTCCTTGAATGACCACCCCTTCTGATGGGAAGATTGTGGAGTACTATGGATTTTGGAGGCCACACTTCCTTTCCAATCCTGTAAATGTCAGGGGTCAACAGAGGGTAGTGGGAATGGGAGAGGCAGGAAACACCCTTCAATGTAAAGAGAGGAGACATCTGGAAGGGATGACTACTACTCCACTGCACGCCCTGCCACTGACCAGAACCTACAGGAGCTACACTTGCAATGGCTGAGAGAGTGCCTCTGTAGACCCTCAGTAGGAGCCCCAGAAGGGGATAATATAGCTTCAAGATGTATTGCCTCCTCAGTGGATTTCAGTGGGAGGGGGAAACAAGCTTTCCAAGTCACAATGCCACTGGGAGCATCTGCTTTCCCATGTCCGTCCACACCTTCTCTACTCCACTTCTCTTACTCCAGCTCCAACCCTGCACTCTGTGACTCTCCAGCAGAGAGTCTGATGGGTGTGTTACCCATGCAGGGCCGGCTCCAGGCACCAGCTTCTCAAGCAGGTGCTTGGGGCGGCC
>NW_020664483.1:20442475-20477796 GCF_002925995.2 Terrapene triunguis
GGGGCGGCCAAAACCCTGGAGCCGGCCCTGTACCCATGCTTAATTCAAGTTAAATGGAAGAAGCAATTAAGCTTTTATAGAATAAGATAGCGGAATAATAGATGCCACCACCGTGTCACTGGGCCAGTGGGAAGTCCTGAGCAATAACTAACATGGGGAAAATATGAGGGGTTTCCCTGGAAATTGATTGCAAACACAGGGGTTGGGGCACTGATTTATTACAGTTGTGTGTTTCTGTGGGTATCAGAACCAGAAAGTCACCAGCTAGCCAACAGACAAAAGAGAAGCAGTGTTGAGCATAGTCCTGAGCAGAAACAGTCCGCTCCTTGGGGCACAGGACTTTGGAAAAGCAGGCTTGTATACTGTGAGAAACTGCCTGATGTTGTTTGTGCCTACAGTGTTCAATGAAACAGGACTTTGTGAACATTCTTTGTATATAAATAGGATTGCATCAGAAAAATATCTGACTCTTATCATCCTGTTTTTCCTACTATGGAAAAACCTGCCAAGGCCCTGGATATTGAGTAATTGCTCAGGCCAAAAAGGGGCAACAATCATAAATAATACTTAGCATATATATAAGCAAATATTGGTGCACACACATTCCAAGCACTTTACAAATATTAACTAATCAACCCTCATGACAACCCTATGAGAATGGCAAGAAAGCAAGTAATATTATCCCCATTTAATAGATGGGCAAACTGGAAGATGGTAAGCAATTTGCTCAGGGTGACATTGGGAGGGTGCCTGTAGCCTGGCATGAAAATAGGATAAGTTTTCACTGATTGGAGCTCAATGATTGTGTATTTTAATTTAATCAGAATGTACTAATACAGCAGTTCTCAATCATTTTCGTAGTCTGAACCCACATTACAGAGCTAACCAGTTCCATGATGCCTTTTCTCACACCTATGATTTCTTTCCAAAAGTTTTCTGAACTGTTCAAACGTGGATGCCTATAGGGACTTCGACATAATTAGGCATCTAACAAAAGCCTCAGTTCAACACAGGCTCTTAAATACATGCCTAGCCCTGCTGGCGTCAATGAGTTGGCTCACATGCTTGAAGTGAAGCATGTGCTTAACTACCTTGCTGAATTGGGGCCTAAGTCACCTGATTTCCAGAGACGCTAAACTCCCACAGCGCTGCTGAAACAATAGGCCACTTATTTTAGCTGCCTAAAAATGGATCTGGATGCCTAACTTTAGGCAGTGAAGTTTGAAAATTTTTGCCCACCACTACAGAGACCTCACAAACTAGAAATTAATTATTATTCAGATAATAATAGTTAATTATTTTAGATCCAATTATTGAATCCCTGAGTAACTTTTCATTACATTTGCTGTAAGACACCCCCCTCTCTCTTTTAAATTAGTGAAATATTTTAAAAGGAAAATTACAGTAATATATACATCTCCTGCCCTGGATATAGTTATATTTATCTTGGATAGTTTCCAAGGGCCCTGATTCATCAAGGTGCCTAAAGAGCTGCATAATTTACAAATATATTTAATCACTTTCCTGAATCATTGTCAAAGTAAAGGAAAAATAAACTAGAGTTCTTTCAAATCTGTAGTTTTTTAGACGCAGCTCTTAAAAGTTCTCCTTTCCCATGTACAACTAAAATGTTGAGTGAGATATTGTAATACTCCCCCAAATTAAATGCACCATGACTGAAGATTTGAAGGAGGCTTTAATTTGCACATTAAAAATGGAAGCAGGATTTCAGGTTTGACAGGGTAAGCTTTTGCCTTGTTAATAAGAGCAATTCATACTAAATTGTGAACACATTCCCAAAATACTGACAACTTAGTTTCGTAGAGAACATATTTTATTGGCCTATGAAAGAAACATCATGATCCAAGAAAGTTATTAAAAGAAGCTTATATTTATAAAAACAAAGCCATGAGAGAGTGAAGCTTCCATATTATGACAGCCATAACAAAATGAAGACAATTTTCAAATATATAAATTCATGCAATATTTTTCATTTCATTCATTCTGTATAATTGACACCATATGGGGGCAGGGGTGGTAAGGACATGGTGGGAGAAGAGGGCAGGAGTTTGGGAAATTTCCAGAGAATGAAAATAATTGCACATGTGAAAATTCAAAAAATTATACATTTGGGGTGAAAATTCACAAGGTCTTTTACAAAACATCAAGAGAATGAGGATATGAGAACTCCACGGTATCCAACCATAATTTTCAGATCATTTCTGACATATTATTCTCAATAATGAAATGTACCATCATAGCAGTGTTTCTAAACAGACACAGAATGGAGTGGATCAAGCTTTCAAATGAACTTCTCTGTGATCATGTGACTGTTCACATCCTGTCCATGAAGAACAGCTAGGAAGAAAAGCAAGTGTGGATCTACAAAGTATTCAGACAGGCCAAAGCCAGCCTTAGCAAGAAAAAAAAAGTATCTGTATTTCTGAACTCAGATCAATGAAAATGATTCAAAACTTTTCCCCATGTGACAGCCAAAAAAACCTCAGTGTGGAAGAGATGCTGCTGGTATCCAACATTCATTTCAACATATATAAGGGCAGAGAAGTACACATTTGAGGGCCAGCCAAGTTCTCAATTTTTACAACATCAGCAAGTCTTTTCCCCTGGCATAAGAAGTCAGCTAAAGCTTCCCAGTGGTCTAAGCAATGAGTCCAAATGCCGTGAGGTGCAAAATAGCCTGGGTTATTATTACAAGACCACTGCTTTTAACTCTTAGTTTGGATATCAAATCTGCAAGTCCTCAGATGGACTCCCAGACATTCCTCTTCAAGGAGCTGGGTAGTAGAATACAACAAACAGTAGTCTCATGTAGTTGAGTCAAGAAGTACTGGATCTCTTGAACTTCACTAGAAAACTCTTCCTGGACACCAGCAGCCATAGCATAAATCTTTTGCCTGCCTGTGTCATTGGAGAGAGACATTACTTTGATTTGATTGGCGGTAGCATATCCTACTTCAATGCTAAGTAAGCCTGGGACACAATGTGCTATCAATATTTTACCCTATCATGTGTGGCTCTGGCTCTTCAGTTTTCACTCTTTGCAATGACAACAGATAAAATGCTCCAAGGTTCACAGCACTTCCATTTAATAACAGTCTTCTGATTTTGTCAACCTGTAAGCTTTTGCTGAAAGAAGTCAAGTGGTTTGTTATTGAAAGATATATGTTTGTACTCCAAATAGCATCATCTCATGTATTCCCATGCTAGCACATCACCAGTTTTCTTCTGATCCAGTCTATGTGAAGCAAAGCTGAAGATATTTTTGGTCACATTTTCATTCTCCTTTTCTTCCAGTTTCAGCTATAACAGTTTCAGCTATAACAGTATTATGCTTTACAAACTGAGCCATCCTACATAACCTTCAAATGTTTGTACTAACACCTGAGGAATCAGTCTGGTTTATTTGTTTTGTTTTGTTTTAAATAAAGATGCTATTTGACACTTCAAAGCTTACAAATTTATAAATAGCAAAAGAACATGGAGGGAAGCAATAGAAATGAAGAGTCACTGGTAATTGCGTGTTCCTCACAGAACATAGCATCAAACACCTTATAAGGGACATATATATATATATATATAAAAAGCACAGGACTGCTGCTCCTCAAAAGCACCTCCTCTATGGTTCTTCAAAGCAGGCACTGCTGGAATCAAGGCAGTGGGTTCAGGATACTTCTGTGAGCCAAGAAAATTGTTTGCAGTGAGCTCAGCAAACATCCACGGATAGAAGACCACAGCCAGGCCTGGCTGTTGAGGTGGAAGATTCTAGGTGGCTGTGAATCTACAGGTGTCCATCCCACCATCCAACCCTGCCAAATGGCAGCAGCCGCAAGGCTCAGAACCAATGCATTCATATGTAGGATATTAAGCAATCATTGCATATCTTGAAATAATGATACAGTATTTCTAGTGTGAGGTCCATGTTATATTGTTACTCTCTGCAGTGCATCATGTGTGTCTAAATGCTAAAAAAAAAGTATATTTGCTCAATGTCAATTTGCAAAGTGCAAGCTACAGTGTGCCAATATGGTGTGATAATGTTTTGCAGAGAGAGAGAGAGAGAGAGAGAGAGAGAGATGCCATGAAAATTACAGGCTGTGTAAAGTTTCATTGCAAATAACTGTTTAACATCACTAAGAAGTTACGTTAAAACTGTTTCAAAGTCTAAAATTAGTTACATTTTAAACTAACTGCATATGCTTTTATTGTCTCTGATCTAAAATATAATCCCAGGAGGCTGTGAAAAGCATGCAAATTACAGAAAGCTAATTTGCTCCAACAGCGACACCTCCCATGTAGTTGGGAGGTCTATTAGAACTAGTGTATTCTCCATTATTTGCATATTAATAGCACCTGCTGAAATACTTTGGGATTTACTTTCCCTGCCAGCAGAGGGACAAAACAAAAAATATATACAGAATTCCTGTCATACAGCTATGATGGGTAATAAACTATCTAGGAGGTGCTAAGAATACTGAATTAATAGTGAGAGGCAGTGGATTAGCACTGCAGATGGCATCTGTGGTTTTTAGATAAACTGGACTGCAAGCAAGTTAGGATTTCCCTTGCTTGAAAAAATAATCCCCTTTTTGGAAAGTACTGTGTAATTTGAAATCAGTCACTTGGCTCAAAGCTGAGGAATTGAAAAATATAACTAAAGAGATCCAGACCCTGAAACAAGACAAAACAAACAAGCACAAACCCAGAGTCACCAAAAACAGAACCCCCCAAATGTGGACTCTGATTTAAAATCTACAAAAATCCAGGCCTCTGATATTAGCCAGGCCTGCAAGGCTCAGTTCCTTTGCACATAAAACAAAAATAAATTAAAAACAGCTTGTAATAAATGAAGGGGCGGGGGGAGGTAGCTCCCTTTTATGAACACCCAGCCAGCCACTTAGCTATAAAATCCCTGTTAGTAGCTGTTCTCTACTTGCTTTACCTGTAAAGGGTTAAAAAAGCCCATAGGTAAAAGGAAGGGAGTGGGCACCTGACCAAAAGAGCCAATGGGAGGGCTAGAACTTCCTAAACTTGCGGGGGTGGGATATCCTTTTGTATATTTGTAGTGTTCTCTGGAGAGAGGAGATGCAGAGCAGGAACAGGGCTGAACTATGCTGTAGGAAGCTTTAAGCCAGGTACGAAAAACTATCAGATCATACCTAGAGACTACTTATTTGAAACCCCCAGATATGTAAGTAGATCAGGGAATGTCCAGGAAGACGCAATTAGGTTTATCTCTCTTCTCCACCCCCCACCCCCCACCTTATTGGCTTGTGGACTCCTCTGTGCTAACCCCAAATGCTTTTGTTTTGCTTGTTACCTTTAAGCTGGACCTCAAGAAGGTTATTCTTGATGTTTAATTTATGTAAGTGGGTTTTTAAAATCTAGCAAAAACCTAAATTCCAGATGTATTTTCTTTCTTTTTGTTTTTAATAAAATTTACCTTTTTTAAAAAAACAGGATTGGATTTTTGGTGTCCTATGAGATTTATGTTGTTTAGTTAGCTGGTGGCAACAGATGATTTCCTTTGTTTTTCTTTCTCAGTTCTTCCCTGGAGGGGGGGGTGAAAGGGCTTGAGGGAATTCCACAGGAAGGAATTCCTAAGTGCGCCTTCCTGGGTCCAAAGGGGTTTTTTTGCACTTGGGTGGTGGCAGCATCTACCCATCCAAGGTCAGAGAGAAGCTGTGACCTTGGGAGTGCCTGGAGTGGCCAGTATTAAGTTTTAGAATCCTTGCGGGCCCCCACCTTCTGCACTCCAAGTGCCAGAGTGGGGAATCAGCCTTGACACAGCTATAGCCTGAGAGTTAATTTATCAATCCAAGTTCCAATCTCTACTTATGAGCAGTGCTCCCCTTCTGCCTCCTTACCTCTTCTATATAAGGGCCCTTCTACAATTTTACAGCTCAACCTCTTTGCAAAAATGGCAATTCCTGCTCCTAAAGGAACATTATCTAGCTATTGTTAACCTTTCAAGAGCCATAAGAGTCCTATACTTTCCCATTAATGTTAAGATGGACAAAAGTAATATATTTAAAAAAAAAAGCATGGCTTTAATACAAATTATACAGTGATGTTAAACAGGCAATGAGCTGCTGTGGCAGTTAATTACTGCTACCGTGCTGAACATGGTAGCATTTTAAATATCTCTGTATTCCAACACAAAACAAATAAGCTACTAACTTTAAGTTGCTAAATTTTCCTCCGCTTTTGAAAAACAGCTATGAAAGAACATTAGATTATGAAATTGATCTACTGAGAGGTGAAGGGCAAATATGCCATCAAATTCACTAAGTGGATCTCTATAGGCTAGCCTGTAAGTTTAGCGTCGGCCCCAAGTAAGGGGCAGTGAGTAGCTGTAGCACCCCAGAGAGTCACAGTTCCTTTCCTACTCCCACCTTGCTCTGTGGGAGGATATGCTACTTCATCCTTCTTGTGTGCCCAGCTAGCGAGTGGGGGACAAGGGCAAAGCCAGAGCTCCTTTCACTCCCCCCATTCCACCCCCCACTTGTTCACAGGGAGCAGGGGCGGCTCTAGCTTTTTTGCCGCCCCAAGCACGGGTCCCGCGGATTCGGCGGCATACCTGCGGGAGGTCCGCCGGTCCCGCGACTTCAGCGTACCCACTGCCGAATTGCCGCCGAAGCCGCGGGACCGGCGGACCTCCCGCAGGCATGCCGCCAAAGGCTGCCTGACTGCCGCCCTCGCAGGGATCGGCAGGGCGCCCCCCGAGGCTTGCCGCCCCAGGCACGCACTTGGAGCACTGGTGCCTGGAACTGCCACTGACAGGGAGGAACTTTAGACAAGTAGCCTTTGTTCTCCTCACCACAGATAAGCACAATGTTTGCAGGGCAAAACTGGGAAATAACAGGTTGGGGGCAGAGAGGGCTATCTCCCTGCACAGCCAAGTAGTCCTGTGTGAGTTATAATTACTCAATATAGCCCTCAAGACTGTACAGTGATGGAACCCCTGAAATGTCATGGACAGAAATTCCCTGCTAAGGCTACTAATGAATGTTAATTCTCATTAATGTACATGTAATTATTAAACAGAGCACTATGTAATGAGGCTAGTCACCAACTAATAACAGTAGCATTAGAGGGAGGATGGACTGAGGAATCAGAAAGGAGGACTGGTTGCAAATATAACTCTAAGCCTATAATCATTGCCCAATGATATTTTTCTTGGCCTTATCCAATGATGCCATAGTCAGGAATCTCCATCTAAAACCCAGAGGAAAGTTATGCTGTAGTGTTTCTCAGAAGCACTGAATGACTCAGGGGATTGTTAGCTGGAAAGGTATCTCTTCATGTTGAGGGCGCTGGTTCAAATCTGGCCAAGGAGTAGGCAGTAACTGAACATTACCACCATCTGACACATACTCAGTGCCCCATGTAAAATGTTTTTTGGCGGCAGCCTCCATACGGTTCCTAGTGGGAAAGTGTCCAGCTCACAAAAGCCACTGTTGTTAAAGCCACTCTCACTAGCAGTCTGTGTCTCAGAGAAGCCAAGGTTTGAAGAAACATTTTGAATGAACTCTTATAGTCAGAAACTCTTCACTTCCTCTAGAACAGGGCTAAGGCCTATTGGCAGGAAGCTGGGGATAGCTTTGCATTGATACTATCTTCATTGAGCTTTTTTGGTGGATAAAAACTTCCTGTCTCCATTGCTGTCAATCCAGCCTCCAATCCATTTTAAAGTATTTTTCATGAACTTGAAGAGCTATGCATTTTTAATGACAATAATAATTAAAAAAAAAACAACAACACTACCACCCAGGACATTACCCATTATAACAAATTGAATTGGATGTTCCTTACCTGAAATTTCATGAGCAATTAGCAAACAAAATTATCCGCAAAAGCATATATGTCCTATTATCCTTGCAGTGATTACAGCAGTAGCGATGCTACGAGCTGGCAGTTTTCTATCAAGCAGCTCCCAAAAGTGGGTAATTTTTATTTCTTACATGAAGTTCATGGCAGCCAGTATTTTACCACCTGCATGTATAAAAAAAAAAAAAAAAAAAAGCAAGGGGGAAAGGAAAAAGGAAACAATATTCACAATGTGTTTATATTCAAGCAGTGCATGTTTCAGAGAGGGAGGCTGTGATGTGTATATTTGCACTGTCTGTGAAAGAATCCTCAGTGGCAATGCAGCTGGAAAAATAATGGATGATCAGAGGACTGTGTTCAGTGGCAAACTTTCATCTGGTAAGTTACAATTATATTGTAGAAAATGATACCTTAGACTACTACTAATTTGTGAATCCCAGGAAAGGCAGATCTCTGATTCCTCATCAGGGCTGCAGAACCTGATCTGTAAAAATTTGGGCCTCAGCAGGAGGTTGTATGTGAGAGTGATTTGCATTTCAATTCTTAGTCCACCACAACCTTTAAATCTTACTGCAGCACTATCACAATGGAAATTCGTGTTCTTGGTGTGCTCAAAATCTACATTCTTTAAAAAAAAAAAAATCCTGGCACAATGAAAGTCAATCATTAATGGGAAAGAATGTGGTATTTATGCTCAAATTGTCTCACAATGCACCATTACATCAGATTCTTTCATAATTTTATGGGGGAGCGTGTCCCCTGACACCACCTTCAGGGATTTCACATGGCGCTTGTCGCTATCATTCCACTTCCACAAGCACCACAGTCTTTTCAATTTTTATCTGCCCAGAACCTGGAATATGTTACATTATTTAGTTTCTGTAAGAAGCTTTTCTGTATCAGGAATTCACTACAAATGAAGGCTATTTCCCTGAAAAATGAGCCTCTGAGTGACGGATGGTTAAGGGAATTTCAGGCAGGCCCCCTTTACAAGAGGCAGCAGAAGCTCTGTTATTCTCTGCCGTTCTTCCTGCTGATGGATGGCACAGCCCCAACTGGTCCTGGGTAAAACATCTCCCAGGACTAACATCAATGATGAGACAGTCAAAGACGCCCCAAAAGATTCAAAGGTCCACACAGTGAACCCTGTACTCATATCTTTCTAACTTCAGTGGGGTAACTTGTGTGAGTGCCTGCTCCCCAATATGAATAAAAGGAGATTCACAATCTGTCCCTAGGAAATAAAAGTCACCAAGTACTCGTTGTTCATTTTAGAGTCTGAGCTAGACAAAACCTTTGGATGTGATTTCAATGTGCTGTTATTTTAAACTTGGTTGCCAATGATTAATTATTGTTCTTCTTACTATTTGTATTTTGTATTACAATGGTGCCTAGATGCCCCAGTCAAGGTCGAGGCCCCTGCATAGTGCAAGGCAATGTATGAATATATAGAAAGAGACAGTTGTTCTCCTGAACATCTTACAATCTAAATGTCAAAATGAATTCTGATTCCTGGTTATTTTGGCAGTTTATATATATATATATATATACACATACACCTCTACCCCGATATAACGCGACCTGATATAACACAAATTCGGCTATAACGCGGTAAAGCAGCGCTACGGGGGGAGGGGGCGCTGCGTGCTCTGGTGGATCAAAGCAAGTTTGATATAACGCGGTTTCACCTATAAAGCGGTAAGATTTTTTGGCTCCCGAGGACAGCGTTATATCGGGGTAGAGGTGTATATATAATGCTCAAACTCTGCAGTCCATTCCACACAAGGGCAAAACATCAGCTGACTTCCAGGGGAACTCCATGTTTAGCACCTCACGGGATCACAACCTGAGTCATGAGTGCAGGATTTGCCCTACAGAGAACAGAAGGATATCAGAAACTAGCTCTAAAACTTTCTTCAAGTTTAAGAGTTGGCTCCTCCCATTGAGCTTGATGGGAGTCTTCCACTGACTTCAACAGGAACAGACTTTCCTAAATGAAGCACATTGTTTCTATGACATAGAGGATTTTCCATTCTCCCTCTCTATGTTACTATGTTGGTGTCCAGCAAGTTGTTTTGTTGCTGGTGTTTGCCAGGCTGCAGTACTAATTGAAGTTTTGAGAGACCTGAAGAAGAGCTCTGTCTCTTGTCTCTCTCACCAACAGAAGTTGGTCCAATAAACGCTATTACCTCACCCACCTCTCTCTAACTTTCCTATAAGTAGCTCTCTTATAACAAATGGCAAACAAACCTCCATGTTGAAGGGGGATTCTTTCCTTCAGGCACATTTACTGAAAATGGGAATGATGCACAAGGTGACCGTGGGGGCCAAAATGTTCAAAAGCGACTAGTGATTTTGAGTGCCTGAATTTTGGGTGCTCAACCTGATGCACCTTAAAAGGGGCTTGGTTTACAAAAAGTGCTGAGCACCCACCCTCTGAAAAGCAGGATCTTTAAAGGTGTCTTAAGTAGGACACATAAAATCACTAGTCACTTTTAAAAATCTTGGCTTAAACTCCTTAGTATTTGTTAGGGCTTGTCTACACTGTATGCTAGTGCACTCCAGATTAAGAGTAAATTCTGGTGCGTGATGCCACGTCACACAGAACTGGCCTGTGTGGACCCCGCTGGTGCACACTAAACATTTCCAAGTAAGTACTGATGTAATCCTATTTCAAAGAGTACTATGTCAGTGCATGATGTAGACAACCCCTAAAGCTCTGCCAGTCCCACAAGCATTGCTTAGGAAAAACTGCCATGCAAATCAACTGGAACTTTGGCTGAGTGAGGTGTGCAGGATTTGGACCCAGACTGGTGAAGCCAAAATGGACCCTTTCATATTAATGGCACCTGAAGCACTCAGAAGTATAGATCTTAACAACTGCCCTTCAACTTACAGCTCTGGCATTCAAAACATACAACCTTTCTGTTTGTACTACATTTCCCTAACAGCTTACATTGCGGCCATGCAGCCAGCAGTTTGCAAAGGTCTCCTAAAATAAGCTTATTTAAAAGAACAAGGTCAATGCCCAACATATGTCAGATTTTATGAGTCGAAATCAAAGAGCTAGTAACAAGTGGAATATGTCAGAACTCTGTGGGTTTTCCTTGCCAGGTTCTTTCATCAAGCTTGGATTTTAGATGCCAAAAGCAGTAATAACCACATCCTACTGACTTCATTTCTGTATAAGGGTCTATCCATTGGCTAGTTAGCCCAATAAATAAGGCTAACACATAGATAAATGTGTTTGTCTGGACATGCTATTTAGTGTCTATATAAGTGTATTTTTCTTTTAATGGGACACATGCTGATTCCCTGCTTCAGCCTTAGGCTCTAGTAAAATCAGATTAAAAGCATTAGTAATGTAGTTAATTCCATGCCCACCAAGAAGAAGAAAACATTACAAGGGGGAAAATGGGGATTTAAGGATTTTTTTAATGTAACGCTCCAGTTAGATCTTTGTTAAAAAGGGTACCTTTTTAAAAGCAAAACTTTCTTCTCAGTTAAGATAAAGCAACTCTGTACAGCATGTTAACCATCTCTTGCAGAGTGATATTTGCGATTTCAATTAAAATATGCTATTGTCACTTTAGCCTCCCTCCTTATATTTTAAATTGATCCTAATGGCTTTGCTTTAAGTGATTTGCGTCCCATAGTGAGTCCCTGTCAGTTACAGTACCTCCCACAATTGCCCTGCTGAATAATCACTATCACATAATCACTTCTTCCTCCTTCTCCCAACATTATTACCCACTCACCCCCTGATTCTGCATGCTGGTATAGTCTGCAAAGTATTCACTCGTTAACATCTGGCTTGTTGCTCTGGCATGCAGTCAGGAACTTAAAAAGAAGGGATAAATGCTGCAGGAAGGAGGCCAAACCAATGGCTCTAAAGGTAGACTTCTATTTCACCATGTCTATTTACCTGACTGCAAACTGGAGAAGGGGAGAAAATGGGGAAGAGAGAGAGAGAGATTTTCTTGCTACTTGCCATCTCATTTCCAATAAAACAGCTTTAACAGTGAAATTTTACTTTGGCAAATACGGTTTCCTGCCCATTGTTTTAGTTATGTTTACATTTTCATAAAGGGGTATAATGAATTATGCCTTTCCATCTTCTTCATTAATGCACTAAGGGCAATTGTTCTCCACCAGCTAATACGGGGAGGGTTTAATGCTGATGTTTTGCAGCAGACATGGAAGATGTGCCATAGCCTTTCACTGCACTCTTCAGCTTTGGTGCACACCTTTCACATGGTCACTGGTGTTAACAGTATCTACACCAGGGATGTATAGCACAATTTCATTTTATTTTGTTCTCAAATGAGGATGACCCTGAGCATAAGGAATATTTATACCCATCAGGATTGATTCACCCCTACTGTCACAGGGGTGCGTGAGCTGCACAACCTCAGACCTACAGAGGGGAAGGCGGCTTTCAGTCTCATTTAGGGCTCACTGGAAGCCCTGCAGACAGAGGCTGCCTGTCCGAGCACTGAATGAGTGCTGTCTGGTGTGCCCTCCTGCTGCAGTCCTCACACCTGCCTCACACATGTGGCTTTGCCAAGGGTCAGCTGAAGCAATGCTTGCAGATGACTTGTGCTGCTGCAGCTTCTGTCCCCACAAGCAGAGACTTTCCACCCTCGCGCTCCCTAAACCAAGCAGTGAATCTAGTTTTTTATGTTAAAAACTACTTTAGCTATTGAAAGTAAACAGTTGCATTATGAAGTTAAATTTCAGTGATATTCAGTGTAACAAAATGGACACACTATAATATGCCTGGAATGGTATCAACCATCCCCTCCCCCACCCAACGAACATCACCATATTTCAGAAGGAGGAAGATTTGAAATAACATCCCCAGATATAAGCTCACAATTTTGGTGTTGAGAGATGACTGCAAAATCAAGGGCTATCTTCAGCCCTTGTTTATGCTGGTTTCTAACACACCTATACAAGGCACAGGTATCTGTGGCAAGTCTGCTTAGTAATGCAAGGTGTCCATAATTCCAACTCCTTTGGGGAGACCACAGCTGGCTAACAACCCCAGAAGTGGTTGGTGCTTAGTGTGGCTAAGCTGGTCTACGTCTTCTACCAACAGAGCTTCTGTGGAGAGTTGGCTAGAAATTGAACCTTCTCTCTCTGGAAAAAACCCAAAAGAGCGGGCAATGGTGTAAACGCTTCCTGCAGCAATACTGTCCACACTGGAGCAGTTAGGGGCACGTTTCATCCTCCTCCTAGGTAAATTCAGCCCCTGGTTCAGCTGCAGTTGTAAAAGAAAGAACTTATAGAGAATAGCTGATCTCATGACATTTTTGTCACTTTGTGACAATATCTTACAAGAACAGCCTGAAAGTCTTTGGTGCTACCAAACCCAGTGGTAGCTCAAGTTTGGGCTTGAACTTGTAGCCTAATAAACACTGTCTGGTTTCTCTGCCCGACGTCGTTCATAGTGATATGCACAGACATTATTATATGCATGTATATTCTATACACAACCAAAAACTATTAAAGTGCAGTACTATAGCACACATATAACTTTTGTGTACATTTCGATTCAACACATTTATGCATAAGAATGTATTTATACATGCAATCTGCACATACGGACATACACAGTAAACCATAAAGCTTTCTGTTCTGCGCTCTTTTGTCTTTTGCCTTTGATGGATCTCATTATTAATTAAAGAATAATTTAGCTTCCATAATTGTTTTCTGCCATACATAATTCCAACCTTTCAATGTCTCTTCAAGTTGGCTTATTAGCCTAAATGCACTCTTTTGTTTTTGTAACTCCATCGATCAAAGCTTGTAAGTGGACAGACTCAGCAGTGTGATGAGTAAGGGGGGAAAAAAAGAAAAAAGAAGTGTCTCTTTATGTACATTTATGAAATCTACCACCCAGTGACCCCATTCTAAAATTTCCATATTTAAAACAAATGCTACTTTCCCTGCATTCTGTTTATCGGGAACATTTTTTCTCCTTAAGATTTATTGCTCCTTTTGGTAAGAATTACTGACTGGCTGTTAAATAGATAGCCTCCTTTACCTTAAGAGATGAACTTTTTTCGAACAGCGCACAGAGACGTATTATCAAGACTCAGGGATTCAGACAAGACTGATCTGTCCTTGTCTAATCAGACTTGATTAATTCAAATCAAACTGTAAACCCCAGTTATACTTGGCTTTAAAATCTCCAGATCAACAATAAATCAGCAATATGAGATGCCATAGGATCAGTTCATACTTAAGCCATCAGATACTTTCATGGAGAAACAGATTTCATGAAGCATTTTGTAGCATTTATTAATATTTTATAGATAGTGGGAGAGGACTATATAAGGGGACACTCTTTAATGGGGCTTTATATCTGACAATGAGAGATCCATGCCAACTATGGAATTAAGTTTCTTCCAAACTTAAAACTTACTAACCAATAAGATTGTGAGGATGTGGGAGTGGTTGAAAGTAATACACAGCTGTACTAACAAAGGAGCAGGTATCAAACTATGCAGTGATCTAGACAGAAAATTAAAGTGTTCTCTTACATACACTTGGCACAGGACACAACAATAAAATAAATATATCAAAATCATCTTGCATTTATTGGTTGATAAAATGCCTTTCATCTCAAATGCTCCCAAAGTACTTTACTAATTTATTGATGCATTCTACACCCAATGGTGTGGCATTCTCTCCCGCAGCCTATACTGTGTTTATTCAGATATGCTGTCAGTCCTGACTAGTGTAGAAATCCTACTGTCACCAGATCAGGATGATACAGGTCAACAGGCTCAATATGTAGCAGGGCATTTTACACAGCTGTTTTCCTTAGGAGCAGTACACTTGTCACTAATGGTGGCATCATACACTTGCTGTGGATGGCAGCATATGTGCTTGCCATGTGTGGGACCAATCACATACTTTCACTCTCAAGCCAGTGTCCTTGTGTTCATTCTATTAACTGTGTGCCCATATATGCTTCCATGCTTTTGTTCCATATTTAGATGCCAACTCTTTGCCCATGCTACATGCCGTACAGATTGGACATATATTTTGCAATCTTTACTATCTTCCCCCTGTTACAGAACTACATAGGAGAAGGCAGAATTTAATTCTTTATTTTAAAAAAATCACATAAACCATCTCTGAAATATAGCTACCACTGAGTTATAACATAGCAGCCATCTTTCTATACAGAAAGAGTATCACCACAATTAAGAACAAAACAATGAAGACTCGTTTATCCATCTAAACTAGCAGGGGAAATATATCAAGTATAATGTATAACTGAATTGGAATTTAGCTACAACAGCAGAGTAAACAAAGGGATAAAAATTACTTCATGTGATATTTAAAGCCAAATTTTGAAACAAAGGGGAACCACAAAAATATGTGCACATTTGAGCATTTGTTTCTGGAAACACAACTACAGCAACTGCACATACAAATTCGCATATGACTATATCCTGATTTGCAGATAAAAAGAGTGGCTTATTGCATGGATAGAGGCGGTATTTCAATGTCTAAATTTCACTTTCATATGCAGCTGGTGCATTTAAACTGAGAAACATGCTGCCACGGTTTCTCTGCTCCAGTACCTGAGACTAAAGCTAATCCAGGTAAGTCTACTCCAGCTGCAATCATAGGCCATGGTTTCAGTATAGACATACCCTAAGACCTAAGTGCTTCTTATTGCACTGACCCATCCAAGTACTGACCCAATCCAAGTGCTGAATGATTTGAGGATCCCAATATGAAATGGTGCGGCAGCAAAGAAATAAACAAAGTTCAAAACCAAAACAGAATCCTACTGGTTTTTTTTTTTAAAAGAGACTTATTTTACATTTTTGTCTGATTCAAGTTTTCATAAACTGACACTAATAGACAGGTTACCAGTCACTCAGATGAGAAAGAGATGAATTTGAGCTCCGCCTGAACCACATGTGAAGTTTGAGTCCAGGTTCAGATTCTGATTTCCTCTCTAAAAATTTGGTCATGTTCAGAACCAGGGTAGCCAAATTCTCACCTGTCTGTTCTATTCCTATGCTTGCTGTTTCTGCATTACCGAAAGAAAGTGTTTAGGAGCAATGATGTTACTGCAATGGTCTACCTCAGCTGTCATCTCAAGAAGGTGCTGTCAGGCGTGATACCAAGTGACAGTCACCTTCTTCAACAGTAGGTCAGGTGAGCAAAATATCTGACTTACGTTCAGGTGTCCTAGCACCTGTGATGCAGTTCAGCTCCTCTTTAGCTTTGTGTGCGGCCCTCATTACGCTTTTATGGTTTAATTGCTGGCTAAGTATTTAAGATTGTTGTATCTATAACTCCAGTCCACATGAATCAGGGCATTGGATCGGTATCCTGAATAGAATTAAATGAAAGATGATTGTTGACAGCCTAATCTTTTCATAAATCATGATCTTTTGGAAGCTCCCCCCCAGCCACCACCACTCTGAAATGTGTGATGTCCTGTCATCATGCCTAAAATGCAGGACCGTTGACATCTTTCAAAGATAAGCACCTGAGTAATGCCCTCAGGTGGATGGGAAGATAGAGTTCATGTGGAATTTTCAGGGATCAACACAACAAATTTTTCATTTGTACCTGTTTTACATGAGAGAGAGAATATCTTACAATTGTACCCTCAAAGAGAAGTGACCTGATAGTAGTCAGAGCACAAAAGGTGATGGGATGGAAAACAGTTCACCTTCTTAATGCAAGTGCCCTGCAATTTACACATATGTTGCCTATCTCCTTACTGTTCCCTAACTTAGGCACAGCATTGTTAAGCAACACTAAGCACTGCATTGTGCCAGGTTTAAAGCATTCCACGTGTGGCATGGCACTAAAGCTTTGTGCTGTATCCCAGGCCAAGGTTTTATCAGCCTTCAGGATCATAAAGAAAAAAACACTAGTAATATGTGAATGGACAACTCAACTTCTTGGAGAAAGGAGTTATTTCAGGCTGCCAATATTGGTTCTTACATAGATAATAAACTAGACTGGCCTTTATCCTGACATCACACTTCAATCAAAACTTTCTCACAAAATGTCACTTTCAAAGTTACAGCTTTAAAAAAAAGTGTTTATAAAAAATTCATGGCCACAATGATCTGATAATGCAGCGTTCTGATACTAGCAGATGTTTTGTCTAACATGTTCCCTGAAGCTGTACTCTGTGCCTTCATATCTTTCATTTCCAGTTGCTATCTGCTGACTGTGGGATGTCATGTACGTACCCTATAGCTATGCGCAGCAATTCGCATCTAACACCGCCGCGCGTAATGAGCTTCACAAGATGCTTGTCGCAATAACTCCGCACTTCCCTAACCATATGGAACACAACACTCTAAAGCCCACAGACACTTTTTTTTTATTACAGTTCAGATCCTTAAAACATAATCTGTGTGATGTCTAGTGAATGTACGTGAAGAGCTGCTGAAAACAAAGTTAACACTTGTTCACATCATCTGTTACAAATGTCCAATTTGGGACAATAAATTTCCTTGGAACCTGTTCTTTTGCTGACTCGTTGCTTTATCTTTTTTCGCTTTCTCTCACGTCGTTTTTTTTATGAACTATGCATATGTATTAAATGGGATTTGTTGTCCCTAGATACCAATTTGCATAAAGTGCAAGCCATCATTGGTTGGAGAGAAGCAAATTACTTCTCCGGCAAGATCACACTTCTTTTTTTCTTTTTTTTTCTTTTTTTTTTTTTAATTTTAACAAACCGCAGGCAGAGGCTGTTAACAGCACTTACCCAGATATGCAAAGAATCACTTCTCTCAAAAGCAGTTTGATCAATGAGGGAAAAAGAAAAAAAGAAAGGTATTATTCAATTAGGTACGACATAGAGATGACCTGAGACTGAAACATCTGACCCAACCATTCACCTGTGGGCAAGCTGAGCTTTCTGATTCCCAGTAAAATACAATCCAAGTGTTTGGCACTCAGATCACAAAACAAAACACCACAACTGACCAGTGGGTGAAAGAACCTAGCTACCCATTTCTTAAGGTTCCCAATCCAGCTCCATACTTTCAGTGATTCCTCAGCACTTTTTCTCATTTGAACCACCCTCACAGTCCTTCTCTTCCTAATTCACATCCTTCCCCTTCAGCCCTTTGTTCACATTCCCACTTTGATCATGTTTCGAAGAAATGTGTAACCACTTGTTTAACATATCTTCAAAACTGCAAGCTACTTCTCCTAGCCCAGATTAATTGTACTGGCTCACAGCTGTATGGGAGCACTGTTAGGTGAAAGCATTTTGGACTCAGAGCTGTCATCAGAGCCTTGAACAATCACAATCTCTCTTTCCTTTTGCACTCTTGTGGTGCACACCTGTGATATGCTGGCAAGGGGCTTGGTTATAACAATATGAGAGATTTCCAGGTTCAAATCCAGCCTTGCAAAACCCATTGTGTGTGTGTGCGCGCGTGTGCACAATTAACAAAGAAAAAGAAGAAAATATCTAGATATGCCCTGAGGTAAAGTGAGAACTCAGTGTCACACTGGAAATATTTGCAAACCATGAGCCAGCCAATATTGAAATGCTTCTGATAAAATAATTTAGGATGAACCTGATGAAATGCCATAAAATTAACGAGATAAAGCTGTAAAGTTTGAATCTACATCTGAACTTCTCAATCATTCAGTATTATTTGGGAGACTCCTATGCTATCTCCAAGTGCAATGGAATTTTATTTTAGGGAGTCAACTCTAAATATAAATATAGTGTGTTGTAGGTTAATTGCAAGATCTGTCTGCCATTAAAACATTCATTTGAAGCCTGATTCAAAGTCCATCAATGTCAATGGGAATCTTTCCACTGACTTTAACAGGCATTGGAGTAGTCATTTAAAAATGTTTATTGAGGTCACAGACAACATATGTGGTTGATTGTAGATGTAGTTCAGCTGTGGCATCATCTATGAGCACACCATGAATTATGGACCTCCAAAAGAACAAGATTGGACCCAGAGTTTGAGCCCTCATAAAAAAGTTGGTTTTATTCCCTTAGTTTCTTTAGGTTCAGTCCTATTAGACATACAGGGCCTAGGCCTCACATCGTTTTTGTGCTGGGTGAGCATTTGAAGGTACAACCCCCACTCCAGAGATTTCCATCTGAAGAATTGTTGGTATCTTTCTTCAAATTGACAATATGAGTTATTGCTGCTTTCGCTAGAAAGGCAAAACATGCATTCACACACATCTGTATTATTAATGTATGCTTCTTTGATTCTGTATTTATAGTTGGCACATTTCAAAGAAACAAAATAGGTTTTAAAGAAGCTCCTCATTCCCAAATGATTACTAGAGCACAAAAATGTCATGCAAAAATTATAAGGAAAAACTCACAAGAGGGAATTTAGGGATGGCTTTGAAAAATGGGAGTCTTCTATGCTATATTCAAGTGCCAACCAATGAATTGCCAGTGCCAATCAATGAATTCCCTGTATGACCAGGTGAAAATGTGATTGTAAGGCTTGCCCTTATGTGGATAGAAATAAGTGAACTATGACTTTGTAAAGTTTGCTCTTTTAAGAGATAAAAAGGATAAACAGCTATCCTTAGTAATCTATCAGTTACTCTCAATACAGTAACTCTTGGAGACCCTTGCACTCTGGTCTGGTAGTTTAGAAACACACTCAGCAGTTTATTTGTCATATGGTTTATATAGTGACAGAACTATTCAAAGCAATATATTACAAAATCAAGGTTTGATAGAACACAGTTTGTGAGGCTTAAGTGTACACTGAGCATTACATAAGAATGGCTATTCTGGATCAAACCAATGGTTCATCTGGTCCAGTATCCTGTCTCTGACAATGAATAGAATGGCGCAATTTTGAGTGATCCATCCTCTGTCGTCTAGTCCCAGCTTCTGGCAGTTGGAAGTTTAGGGACATCCAGAGCATGGCATTGTGTCCCTGGCCATCTTGCTAGCCACTGATGGACCTAGCCCTCATTAACTTATCTAATTCTTTTTTGTACCCAGTTATACTTTTGGCCTTCACAACATCACCTGGCAACAAACTGCACAAGTTGACTGTGTATTGTGTGAACAGAAGAACTTCTTTTTGTTTGTTTAAACCTGTCTATTAATTTCATCAGGTGGCCCCTAGTTCTTGTGTTACGTGATGGGGTAAAGAACACTTCCTTATTCACTTTCTTCATACCAATCATGGTATGGTAGACCTCTACCATATCTTCTCTTATCTGCTCCCCGTTCCCCTAAGTTCCCTGTGTGGCAGCCGCCCAATAGGCTATCAATTGCCAGCAGTTCAGCTGTCCCTCCACGCATTGCCATGTGCTGCTCCTGCCCTCTGCCTTGGAGCTGCTCCTGGGAGCCTCCTGCTTGCTGTGCAGGGAAGGGGGAAAAGGGGGGCTAATGTCAGGGTGTCCCCCTCCCCCCTGCTCCTGCACCCCGCTTACCCCATCTTCCATAGAGCAGGAGGGAAGGGGGGAGGTGACAAGACAGGGCTCAGGATGGAGGGAGCTTCCTGGTAACAGCTGCCATCTCAACTTGCTGATCTATTTAAAAAGGCAGTGTACTTAGAGTGGGGTCAGCATACTTAAAGGGGCAATGCTCGTCTCTCTCTCTCTCACACACACATGGTGTGTATCTCTGTCTGCCATGCTGTCTCCCCTCCCTCCATCCGTGCTGCCTTGTAGAGTGTGAGGCTACATTAACAACAATGAGTTAACCCTTGAAGGCTCAGCCGATTGCTAGTTCATCATTTAGCAGTAAGGCATTCCCTGGGAAATATCCCACCCTCTGACTTCACCACCTCAACCAAGCTTCACAATTATCATTGCTGC
Organism: Terrapene triunguis; assembly: GCF_002925995.2. Lineage (NCBI taxonomy): Eukaryota > Metazoa > Chordata > Testudines > Emydidae > Terrapene > Terrapene triunguis. The sequence goes on from NW_020664483.1 coordinate 20,463,155, forward strand.
GTACAGTATTAAATTGTTTGTTTAAAACTTATACTCTGTGTGTGTGTGTGTGTATATATATATATATATATAGAGAGAGAGAGAGAGAGAGAGAGAGAGAATATAGTTTTTTGTCTGGTGAAAAAAATTCCATGGAACCTAACCTCCCCTATTTACATTAATTCTTATGGGGAAATTGGATTTGCTTAACATTATTTCGCTTAAAGTCGCATTTTCCAGGAACATAACTACAACGTTAAGTGAGGAGTTACTGTAATTTTGTTCTTTACTGTAGTTTCAATCAATTTGCCTGCTACTGAAGTTAGGCTTAATGGCCTGTAATTAACAAGATCACCTCTGGAGCCTAGGTATTACATTAGCTACCCGCCAGTCATCTGGTATAGAGGCCAATTTAAGCAATAGGTTATATACTGCAGTTTGTAGTTCCACAATTTCATATCTGAGTTCCTTCAGAACTCTTGGGTGAATCCCATCCAGTCCTGATGACTTATTGCTGTTTATTTTGTCAATTTGTTCCAATATCTCTTGTATTAATGCCTCAGCTGGGACAGTTCCTCAGATCTGTCACCAAAACGAGAGGCTTGGGTGTGGGGATCTCCCCCATATCCTCTGCAGTGAAGATTGATGCAAGGAATTCATTTAGCTTCTCTGCAACATCCTGGTCTTCCTTGAGTGCTTCTTTAGCACCTCAATCATCCAGTGGCCCCACTGTCTGTTTGGTAAGCTTCCTGATTTTGATGTACTTACCTTTTTCTTTCTTTCTTTTTTTTTAATGTTTGTTTTTATGTCTTTAGCTAGTTGCTCTTCAAATTCTTTCTTGGGCTGCCTTACCATACTTTTACATTGACTTACCAGAATTTATGCTCCTTTCCATTTTCCTCACTAGGATTTGACTTCCACTTTTTTAAAGGATGCCCTTTTTTTTTGCCTCTAACTGCCTCTTTTACTCTGCTGTTTAGTCATAGTCCTCTTATGTTTTTTTTTTTTTTAATTTGGGCTATACATTTAGTTTGAGACTTTGCATCCTGTTACAGCAAAGGCTATATAAACCTAGGCCTTTAAAAGATCACTAATTTAAAAAAAAAAAGACTGTTTTCCATGTACCTTGCTCTGTTTTTATATAAGGCTGGGTATGAGCTCAGCTGGTTATGTCACTTATTTGTCTGGAACCTGTTATTATGAAAGATTCCTCACATGATCTTACAATTTTTTAGATCTGTGTTCTGAACAATATTATACAATATTTTATTCCACTAGCTAAAGGGTTAATTATCCCACATTTTATCCACATAGACAATGGTACAGTCCATTGTCGCAGCCCTGTGCTCTGTCATGGCGTCTGGATGGCCAATTGTTGGTCAGAGGGTCACATCGGTGTCGTGTGCAGCACCTTGGTGCCGTGTGCAGCGCCTTGGTGTCGTGTGCAACGCATTGGGGCCGTGTGACCATTCTCGAACCTTCCGCCTGGTCAATTGTGGGTCACATTGGTATTGTGTGCTACAATTCCAGTGTGCCGGTGCAGTGTCTGTTTACGTAGAGGGCACCAGCTCGGAGCCTGGTTGGTCTAGGAGTGGGGAACCAATTAGATGCTAGCACAAGCAAGGGTCTTCGAATAAAACTATGTCCCTCACCTAAATCAGCAGGAGTGTCCGCGTGTTAGCTGGAGGGCCTGATCACCCTTTCAGCCAGGATCTCCTCCGGATTTAGCCGGCTTGTGTCATGTCATCTCAGGTTACATCTCATCATGTCCCTGGTGTCTGTACTGCTGCCCAGCTGCGCCTGGAGTGTGGTATGTACATATTAATCTTTGTAGATATTCTATTTGTTAGGCCTTTTTTCTTTATTACTTGGTACCAATTCTCTGTGACGAATTGTTACAGTTTACTCAGTTTTGTATGTTTGTTCTGGTTTGTCAGTAAACAGCTGGTTGTAAATTATCTGATTCCTTGTTGTTAAGTGTACATAGACTGTTTTATATTACTGCTCTGGTGATATTTTTGGTTGGTTATTTGTTCCTATTTCAATTGAATTTGTATTGTTAGTTGGTAAAGGTGCTCCTCCCCTGCCCAAGTTGCAATTCATCCCCCATTAATAAACGGCCACCTGTTTTGAATTACAATCTGCCTCTGTCTCAATTTTCCTCTTCCACTCGAACCCTCATTCGAACCTGTATTGGTCTCGGACATCCATGTAGGTTGCTGTGCTTCTATTGGCTAGATGACCCGGGAAACAGACAACAATGATACATTGTTGCAATTGGTGTTATAGTTAGCACCTGTTTTTAATTAATTCAGCAGGACAGTTTGAGAAATACTGGAAAGAGATATGTGTTAGATTCTAAACTGGTATTCTTTGCTATTTGATCTGGACTATTTGGCATCCTGCAAGGTGTAGTCTTCTTGGGTCTCTCTCATTCTCCTTCCCCCCCCCCCCCCTTTGGTACTTGTGTAAAGTGCTAAATTGAAAGAAGTCCTCCATATGCAGAACAGACTTGATTCTCCTCTAACTTCAAATGGTGTAAATCAGGTGTGAAGCTTTTATGGTCAATAGAGTTACACCCAAGACCCTATATACCATGGAGGATAGCCCTACATTCTGTAGCATGGTTCATATATTGTGCAGTGTATTGAACTGCAGCCTGAAAATTCTGTGACAGGTACATTTCAGTTTTTAAAAAATGAGAGTTTTAATTAATTAAATAAGGAAATCAATAATAAAAATAGTACAGTTGCCCTTCTGTTATTTATGCTGATAGAAAATTCAATTAATTTTACTCTGTCCCCACATTTTCATTTTACAAAATGCTTTATTAGCCACTGCCATTATGGATATATATCAGTGGTGTGGCCTCACTGGAATATTGTGTTCAGTATTGGTCCCTGAACCTCACAAAAGATATTGCACAATTAGAAGGGGTTTAGAAAAGGGTGACAAGAATGATTAGGGATATGAAAAAAAAACCTCTCATACAAAGTGGGATTTTAAAAATGACCTTACAAAGGAGAAAAATAAGAGGGGACATGATAAAAGTATATCAAATGATGAATGGTCTAGAAAAGGTAGATTGGAAGCTTCTGTTCTCCTTATCTCAGAACTCAAGACCAAGGAGACATTCATTGAAATTAAAAGGTGGAGAATTCAAAACTGATAAAAGGAAAGCCTTTTTCACACAACACATAATTAGACTGTGGAACTTATTGCCACAGGAAGTTTTTGAGATCAAGAACTTAGCAAGATTAAAAAATAAATTGAACATTAATACGGATATGAAGAATATCCAGAATAATCATAATTAACACTCAGAACATTTTTGAAAGGATATTAAACATCATGCTTCAGGGCTTAAACCAGTCTGTAACAATTAGAGATCAGGATAAGACCTAATGTAGAGGCAGAGTATCCCATTGTGGGGGTTTTACACCTTTCTATGAAATATCTGCAGCTGGCTACTGTCACAGACAGGACACTGGACTCCAGTATCTGTCTGTCAATGCTTGTGTTCAGGACTTTGTGTGGACATTATAGAAATTGTCCGCGAAGTTGGAGGTTTTGACAATTGGGGTTTTAGCTGTTGTCTTTATGTTTCAGATTTAAATGTACACTAAACTGATTCTGGCAATTCGTACCTCTCAGCACAATTGTCTTAGGCTGTTTGCAGACTTGGGAAGAGAAAGTTGCGGGTGTTATTCATGTTTTAAAGCTCATCAACACAACCACAAAGGCTAGAAACATCATTTTAAGAATGAAAAGTTAGTTAGATTCTAGAACAAAATTCTGCAGCTCAGGGTGAGTTCCATGGTCATAGAACACATCAATCCCTGGTACACCCAAGATGAGAAGAAAACCAGGCCTAACAAGCACAGCATCAGTGTTCTGCCAGGGGGCCTCAAATCTAACCTGAGGCAACTGCCTTTAAGAGTTAAGCCACCATGTTCAGTCATGTATTCAACACTTTGAATCCCAACAGAGGTTGCCAACAAATGCGCTTATGTTCTAAATGTGTTTTTTGTGAGCTAGACACCTGTCTACTGTGAACTGAGAACTCTTCATATGGCTCCGATGACTGTCCAGTGGTCTAGTTTTCTAGGCATTTATATGGACCCACCACATCTGACTCATCTGATGTAGACAATTATAATTATCCCCATTTTACAGATGAGGAAGTGACTTGTCCAAGGTCACGCAGGAAGTCTGTGGCAGAGCCAGAAAATAAATCCAGTCCAGTCCAGTGCCTTAACCACAAGGTTGTTGTTCCTTCCCTGGCGTTAACAATATCATCAGTGTGATCATCAGCCTGAGTTAGGTGTGAACTTAGCAAGGGCTTACTAGACCACTGCCAAGCTTCTGAGCCATCCACTCCTCTTCCAGACTTTATTAACTGCAGAAAAGGTATTTGGGCTACAGCTTGGTGTGGTTGGACTGTCTTACCAGGGTGGCCCAAATGCCAGTCTAGGTGTTATTTAAGAGGGAGAGTGAGGTTCTCCGGGGAGTTCACTGCTATCTTTAGAGATAATGAAGCAGGTAAATACAGATATTCTGAAAAAAGAATCCTGAACCCAAGGAAAATACAGCAAGGAAAGAGAACAACCTAATAAGGGTGGCATGGAGAAGCCCTGCATAAGTATGCTCTGAGAGCTTTGTTCAGAAGGAGGAATAGGAACACAGAGAAATTCTGCAGGGTTAGCACATCTTCCTTGCTGTCTTTCACCCCTTCTTTTTCTCTTTTCCCGTGATGGCAGGTAATAAAATGCCTGCTGGTACCCCCATGACTGGAGGTACCTGCAGTGGTTCAGCCCATTGTTACTGCTGTGCCAATCATTTAACAATTCCCACAGCTGCCTTTGTGAGAAGCCTCTCTCTTAAGCCTCTGGTTTAAGAATTTAGAGTAATCATGTAAAAATGATACCCCTGTGCTCTATGATCCGCTGAATCTCACTAATGCCGGATCCCAGAAGAGGGCTTATTAATGAAAAGATGCAATGCCTCTCTCTCTGCTCATGTTTCACACGAATATCTCTCATGGATTCAGCAGTAAACCTTACTGCTGATAAAGTAAGTATAATGAACCTCCGTACTCCATGAGAATGCAATCTTGGACTGATGAAGTAGTTACCTGCTCTACTTTCCAGCACTATGGCAGGCCTGAGAGGTACAAGGAGATGTACTTGGCAGCTATGGAAAATAAAGATGCAATGCTGCAAACTCCTAAATCTTGGGCTATCCTCAGCAATGACACCCAGGGCTACCTGACAAGGACAATATTTTGGAATGGAGAAGTTCTTGGAAGAATAAAAATTATATTTCTATTTGAAAGAGTTGAATTGATGAAGGGAATGGGGTTTTTAAAGAGACAGTGCCACCCAAAAGCTCTCCCCGCTTTGTGTTACTCCAGCACTGCAAAGCTGCTAGACACCCAGCTTAACGTGGATAGTTAAGCTGTGTTTATGGCTGATTTGCCAACTGGAGTAGCACAAAGTGTATGGAGTATACTGGTGTATCTGGCCCTTGAAATCTAGTTCAAAGCAATTTCAGGTGCTGCACCTGTCTCGAGCCCTCCAGCCAATTTCGGTGGTTTTGCAATCAAGATTTTCTATTCTTTAAAATGTTTTTCTCTTCTCTATTGCTGTATTAATGGCTGACACAAACAACAGGGGAAACTGACTATGCAGGAGAAACCAGGAAACTGACTATACACAACGTGCTGGGGTTTGTACAAAGTACAGAAACTGGAAAAAAAAAATAAAAGAGCAGAGGAAAATATTTTGTTTGCTTCAGTCTCTTTCAGTTACAATACTCTTACTTGCTGCTTGTGTCAAATCAAGGAAAACTTTTCAGGGAGAAGTTAATTATAAGGGTGTTCCTACAAATTTATCTGAGGGCTGCTCTAACTCAGTGGTTCTCAACCTGGGGTATGTGTACCCCTAGCGGTACGCTACGCAGAGGTCTTCCACGGGGTACATCAACTCATCTAGGTATTTGCCTAGTTTTACAACAGGCAACATAAAAAACACTAATGAGATCTGTACAAACTAAAATTTCATACACTACCTTGTTTATACTGCTCTATATACTATACACTGAAATGTAAGTACAATATTTATATTCCAATTGATTTATTTTAAATTATATGATAAAAATAAGAAAGTATGCAATTTTTCAATAATAGTGTGCTGGGTGGGACATTTTTTGTGTTTTTATGTCTGATTTTGTAAGCAAGTAGTTTTTAAGTGAGGTGAAACTTGTGGGTACGCAAGACAAATCAGACTACTGAAAAGGGCACAGTAGTCTGGAAAGATTGAGAATCAGTGCTCTAACTTATGACTGTGAGCTGTAAAGCCCCCCTCCTGTTGCCCACATCTCATACCCTGGCACACTGTGCACCATTGAGCTGAGAAGGGAGTTGTAGGGCTCTATGCAAAGGACACCCACAGATGTATTATTTGTATTATCCTAAGAGCGAATCAACACCCTTGAACTTTGTGGAAGTTTAGACCAGGATCTGGATTTGAACTTAGTAGTTCAGGCCCATCTCTTATTATTACCAACCCCTAAATGTCTCGTATGTTGTCTTTTGAAAGGAAGCTAGTCACTACCTTTACATTTGTGCTCTTACCTTTACTTTTACATTTCTTCAACACACACACAAAATGTACTTAACTCACTGCTTATTGAATGAAGGATTAGTATTATTATTTTTCCTCCAGTGAACTTTGTTTCACTTCATCCTGCATATATTGTACTATTCTGTGTTTCTCTGCCAAGATACCACTGTTCAGCAAACTACTGTACTTAATGCTAGCCAGCTAATACACTGATACCTTTTTACTTGCAAGGATTGCTTCTCTAATCTCAGCGGTAGCCAGGGCTATGAATGACAGCTTACACCAACTAGAATTAAAATCACTTCCAAAAGCTTCATATAGCTGGGACAAAATTACACCAGTCCAGAATTACCAAAGCAGTTGAAATGTCCAGGGCAGGGCATATTCTGAAATATGCCCATGCACACATAGCTATCTGAACATTAAATCACCTTAGCAAATAATTGTGAAGAGGGTTACCCCAATCCTTCCTCCCCCTACTTTATTGGGGTCCCCTTCATTACATCACGTCAGACTAGACTGTGAGCTCCTTGGAACAATGGTGCTGTAAAATTGAACGCCAATAATGATAGGTAAGAAATGTTTAATGACTGCACATGAGGTTTACCTTATTTTTTAAAGACTAGTTACATTGCCTTTAGGAGGGGAGCCCAAAAAGGACATCTTTTCAACTTGCTACATTCTGGAAACCAGCTAGGATCAAAATGTACTTGTTCACATCACTGCAACAACACACACTTTTCTGGTGGAAGCATTTTCCTTTTCTAGTGGAATTACACCTCAAGTCCTGCTAGATAGTTACTGTCTTTGTTCCCAAGCTTGTTGCAGGATCACACTATGCCACGCTATAACCTCACACTAAAAAGAAGGAGATTACAAAGGGGTCAAAATACCCTAGAGGGTTCCCCTTTATCAGAACCTTCCCTGCCAGTTTGCCTTCTCATTTCCTGAACTCTCGTCTGATTATTAGTGTACTGACAGAATAAAAATAACCTCATATTCCTACATGAATCATAAATAAAACCCTTTTATTTCATCAAAGAGGTTGGCAGGTTTATAGTCCTTTGCAATGCATGCACGATGTGAATGACATACCTTTAATTTTGCTGACAAGCTTGTCGGGGTTCTAATGAAAAAGAGTGAAAAGTGGGTGACTTCTCTAAAGGTTTAGCAGTTGCTTTTTGGTGAGGATATATATTTCACCTTGCCATTGTAATCAGGCAGCCAACTGATCTTGGTAATGAACTCTTCAATTACAGACCACTTCTGATTCTTCAAGAATGGCTAAGCAACAATACCATGGTGATTATTGCTGATATCACAGACTGAAGCAATCTGGAAAAAAAAAATTGAATGGTTTCCTCACTAGCGCTTCAAATCTGAATGCACTATAGTGACTGCAGACCGAAAGTAAAGAACAATCCTTAGGATTTTAGTGAGCTCAACTTTACCTCTGTGCTATAAATTGGACAATAAAAATACCCCCCTACCCCGCCTCACTTTCTGCTGTTACATGGTTTGTACATCTAGTCTATTTATCTTCAAGAGTGTATGATATTGCTTTACAAGCAAGAAATCACTAATGTAAAGTATTTGGCTCACAGTCATTACTGTGTCCAGTAAAAACTAGTTTCCAAATACAGGTTGTGTGGAGAACTAATAATAATAATAATAATAATCAATAATAATTAATAAACTAAAAGACACAGAAAATAGATTCATTAGGGACAACTTTTTTTTAAAAAAAAGTCCTTTTTGCTCACATTCTTAAAAGAGTAACATGATTACAAAGAGGTATGAAGGTGCTCACATCTTGCAGATCTGAGGCAAAGGAATATTCAGAGGATTAAAGAGGAGCATGCCTTGGAACTGCTGCTCCCCTCCTTCTGCATCTTTCATCCCATTTCTGCTGCTCTGGGTTCCCCTTCCACTCATGTGAAATGCATAAAGAATATTGGCAATAGAAACAATGGCAGATCATGATGTGCCTTGGAAGCTAATTTGTGATCATACACAAATTATCAAGAGCCACAATTTCCCTTACAAAAAATTGCCCAGTTATTTTGTTTGTAATACACAGAGATGCTAAGGAGAGGAAAAAGATATGCTCACTACCTCAGAAATTACCTTGTATTTTCATGGTGCTCTTTCTGCCATCAGAGACAACTCACCAGAGGAAGTTTGGCAGTCAGCTAATAAACTTTTAATGGAACTTTTTTTTTTAAAAAAAAGAATACATCTTAGACTTAAGCCACCTGGGTAGGATGTGTGTGTGTGTGTGTGTGTGTGTGAAAAATCCAAGCTCGTGAATTCCAGATTGCGATCTTTTCCAGATTTTACAATATTTCTGTCCTGCACTTTTAATTTTCATTATTTTCCATTTTCCTTCACTAGGCTCAGAAGCAGTTTCTAATTTTACTAGGAGTTTTTCATCAAAATTGGATTTCTTAGTTCCCCTAGGGATTCCCTAGCTACAAAAACATCAGCCTCTGTGAAACATTAGCTAATCCCGGTTACACTTACTTGAACCAGTCAATTTAAGAAATAAATATTACTCTTTGTTTGCAGTTCTGGTGTTTATACTCAAGACTTGAAATTCCTGGTTGCCAAAGTTTTCAAACAAATGTTGTTTTTCATGATGTTAGGAAAATTCCCTCAAAACCTGGACCACGAAAGAGTTTAATTTAAACTGTACTGAAGTTTCTCAAGCCTCCGTAGAAGCCCTGTAGCCCAGGTAGCTAAAAGTAGGAACATACTGGCAACTGCCAGTTGTGTACCTTACACCTTACTCGTTCTTCTTGTCCCAGACCTCCCACCATGTAGCAAGTCAGAGAAGGAAAGAGGGCTAAGAATCAAAGCATTTCTTCCGAGTCAAATCAAACAATGGATACCTCAGCAAAAGTGTCAAAGTTTGAGTGAAAAAAATACAGTATATTGCCACTTTGAGATTCTAATAGCAGTTACATGCTGGAACCCGGATTATTAGCCAACCAAACTATGATGGCACCTGTAGACCATTAGAAGAGTGCACGAGACAAAAGATCTGCCCTGTAGAGTGTCTGTGGTAAGGAGCAGTTAAGAAGGAACCTGGAATTACAGTAAATACATGGTCATGCTCATGGCAGGTGGAGAGCAAAATACAAGCTATAGCAACAAGCCTCCAAACTCAAAGAACCTGAATCTTTCCAAATCAGTTTAGCTCAACTCTAATACATTTAACAGACAGAATCACCTCAGGCATATTAGCTCAGTACACCGTGTCATTCCATATTTTAAAACATACCAGAACATATTTTGAATGTGCAATTGAATAGATTCTGTATTTATGTTGTGCCTTTCCCCAAATGCTTTGGAAAACAAAGAACTGGACACTGATGATTCATCCAGGATTACCCGTTTGACTGTTTGACATGGAAAAATCTTGCTAGAAAAGAAGGATAGAAAAAAAATAGATCGGCATGCTCTAAAATTAAAGTTATTATTATTATTAATAAGTAGCGGGTACATATCACTTTTCAACTTCAAAAGGACTGTACAAACATTAATTAATCCTCACAAACTGCCTATGAGTCACATAAATGTTATTGTTCCAGCAAAATGGCTAATTGCCTTGCCCGAGTCCACCCGGGAAGGAGGAGGGATGGTGCGTGACAGGATGCGAACTCAGGAGTTGTACTCACACTACTAGACGGCACAACTATCTCTCTCTTACATAACTTGGTGAGAGAGGTTGAAATGTGGTTCATTTGGTAGGACAGTATTTCCTTGCAGCACTGGCATGAACTGATGGCAGCAGCTTGAGCTACTTGAACTAGATTGCACCAACCTTCCTACCAAGGTATCTCATCCCTGACTGGCAATATGTGTACCAAAATGAATGGACAATCTCCACTGGAGATTGGTCTGAGGCCACAAAGTTCAATGTACTTGTGAAGATAGATTTGAGTTCAGGGCTAAAAAAGCCACTGCCAGGAATTATGTTACTGCCTCGCTCTGTTTCGCTATTTTAACTGGGATTTCTCTTTCAATAGCTTGGTCTTTGAAAAGTGTATTCATAGGCTTATATACTCAAATGCCAATCTGAACACAGTTGGTTCCAACACTTCAGAGAATATCTATGAACTCTGGGGACCAAGCTTACAAAGGGATCTCTACCTAGATTCTACAATTGTGTCCCGTTTTTCACATCCAAGTTTTAGTGGGCACAGATTTCCATTTTGAACGGCCTGTATATGCACAACTTGGGCATGATGGCCAAAGTTTAAAGGTGAAGCGGACTTTTGAAATGATTTAATAGGTGGTAGCAATTTGAAACAGGACTAAAGTGAAATGCTCCACTAAAAGAAGCCTGCACAATGGACAGGGCTGATTAGCCTATTTTTTGTTTGTTCCAAATGGCTTGCCATAGTTTAAATTGTAATGAAAGATTTACAAGGAGATGGGGGACAAACTTCTGATGGGGCTTTATTTGTCCATGCTTCCTGGAGTTGGCAAATCACACTGCTTTGCTTTATTGAGTGTCCCATTAAGAGTATATTGGAAAAAAATTCTATCTGTCACAATTAATGCATAGCCCAGTGTGTCATGCAGTAGAACCCAGGAGTCTAAACTCAGAATTCTCCAAGAATTCTGTGGTACCCCACTGGATGCCAGAAAGGATAGCAGCTATGTCGTGTGATGTAGAAGCTGATAAATGACAGCGATAATGCAGCACAAGAAGGCTAATGAGTTGTCTTCACCACCACACAATTTTCCTGAAATGAATGCAATGATGATCTCACTAACTACTTATATTTTTGTCCAATGAGACTCTTACCTATGTTTTAGCTCTACTGTCTATTTACAGTGCTATAGAAACACAATCTAAGTTAACACAAACACATTTCTACCCTTCTCAACTAGGGCCGGCTCTAGGTTTTTTGCTGCCCTAAGCAAAAAAAATTTTGGCTGCCCCCCACACTGCACCCTCCTGCCGCCCCAGCCCTGGGTCACTGGTAACTCGCTCCCAGGGCGGGTCATTCAGCAGGAATTTTGGATGTGCACAGAACACAGACAGGATTGGTTCCCATTATGGTTACAGAACTGCAGTAAAGTGGAACAATTTTCAGCTTGTGTGATTGAAGGATATCTGGATGCATATTATAAGACTGTTCTACATAAATGAGGAAACGTTGAGGTGCCTTTATTATTCTTTTGTTCCATTCTTTGTTTCTATGGGGAATTTGCCAATGCAATATCACTGTCTTCCTTTTAAACAAATAAAACTAAAACTTAAAATAATAATAATAATAATAATAATAATAATAAATTAAAAAAGCAATGGCTGTTGAAAATAGCAATTCCAGTCCTAATAACCACTGGGAAGCATTTCTTGCTCAATTTATTCTACTTTTTCTACAGCAAGTTACAGTGGATCAGTATATTTGATTTGGGAGAAATGAAGTAACAGCTGCCCAAATTGAGCTTGAGCACTCCTGAATTTTGAGGGTGTTCAAATCTGGAAGGCAGGTGCTAGATTCCTTTTCTGAATATTAGCTAAATCTGGAAAAGAGAAGTCAATTTCTGCTTCCATGGCTCAGAAGTGTAAATCCTCCTATGTGCCTGGTACTGTATCTAAAGCTGCCCAGTCTAGTAGAGCCTCCCCTCCCTTACTTTTCATTTTAAATTCTGGTGGGATCCACGTACCTGCCTTGCTAGGCTTCAGCTAGAGAGGTGCAATGTCCATTTAGTCCACCCAATTCTTTCTTTGGGGGAGAACCCAGGGCTGGGGCAGCAGGAGGTGCGGGTGGGGGCCAGAGCTGGGGGGGCCGGAGGGGCGGGTGGGGGGGGGGAGGAAGAGCCCAGGGCTGGGGTGGCAAGAGGTGCGGGTGGGGGGAGAGCCCAGGGCTGGGGCGGCAGGGGGTGCGGGTGGGGAGAGAGCCCAGGGCTGGGGCGGCAGGGGGTGCGGGTGGGGGCCAGGGCTGGGGTGACAGGAGATGCGGGTGGGGGGAGAGCCCAGGGCTGGGGCAACAAAGGGGTGGGGGGGAGCCCATGGCTAGGGTGGGGGACGGCAAAAAACCTAGAGCTGGCTCTGTCCCTACCATTTACAGCAAGCTGCAGCATAAGGTTTCAGTTCCACACTCCTTCCCCCTCCCTTTCCTGTTAATTGCGGCCAAGGGAATGCTGGGAAATGTAGTTCTTTCCCTGCTCCAGGGCTGGCTCTATAGGCAGGGAGCTAACCAAGGAACTACAGCTCCCAGGGCTCCCTGTTGGTTCTCAGCTCCCATGCTGGATTCTTGCGCCCCTGCAAATTTGCCTCCCCAAGCACCTGCTTGCTTTGCTGGTGCCTAGAGCCGGCCCTGGTAGTGGGGAACCTCACTGCTGCTGCATCCACTGCATTGTCTTTCACTACAACACGGTCCTCATACCAGGTCTAAGGTTAAGCTCCCTAGACCAGCTTACTAGTGATTTCAGCTGTAGTGATCACTGACCAAAATCAAGGACTCTAAATTGAGTCTGATCAGCTCTGTCTTTAAACACTGGAGGATGAGGGTCAAATCATAGCCAGGACTCTTTAAACAAAGTCCACACCATCAGTTAGGAACAGGGCCGGCTCTAGGTTTTTTGCCACCCCAAGCAAAAAAAAACAACTGGTGGCCAGAATGCCGCCCCTGGAATTGTGCCTCCCCAAGCACGTGTTTGCATTGCTGGTGCCTAGAGCCGGTCCTGGTTAGGAACACCTGCCTCGCACTCTCTGACTTTCACTAGGATTTGGCATAACTACATTTCATTACCCCTGCATTCAAGACGAAAATGAATTTTAACATAAAACAGCTAAATGGGTTTGTCTGCTGATCACCTAGGCAAAGTAGGCGTGTCTATGCAAATGTAGTCTGCTCCAGAGGTCTTTTCCCCCAGTTCATCAATATTATGGCAGGGCAACGATCACTCGGAGCCTGGCTTACACATAGCTCCAAATGCCACACTTTCATCTCTTCCATGACTAGAGTTACAAGTTGCAATGCCATCACTTACCAACCTGCATTTTCTATTGCTGCTTCTGCCAGGGTTTAGAGGTGTTTTGCTTCTTCATCTTCCAAGTCAAGTGCCATTCATTATTCACTGCCTTATATGGGCCTGTGAGAATTACAGATAATCTGATATCAGTTGCTAATATTAAAACAGCCTACTTTTTCTAGGAGTGGTGAGTCAGGCCTTGCCTGAGACAATAAAACAAAAGGCTTAAGATGTCCTAAAAATGCCTAATTCTGCTGGTTTAACTCCTCCTTCCTTCACAAACTGCTCCCAGATTTCACTGAAGCTGAGGGACTTGATCGTGCCTCCCCCACTTTGTTCAGGGAACAGAAACAGTACTGTGTGAGTACAGTGACCAGATAGTGGGAGAAAATGTACAGCATGGAGCGCAGTTATGTGCTCACATGGATTTGTCTGTTTAAAAGGCTGGCAGCCAGATTCTGCATTAGATGAAGCTCCCAAGGGTCTTCATGAGTGCTCCTAGGTAGAATGTGTTGCAGGATTCTAGTTTGGAGTTCACAAAGTCCTGGCTTTATGGCTGAGCTTAGTTTCTGTGCTTACACGTGGTTTAAATTAAACTCAGTGGTTGCTGAAACTTACTCTAATATGATGTGACTGGCCAGCAATACTAGGGCTAATCCATGTTAAAACTGCTCCAGTCCAGGTAGAGACACTGCACAGCCTTGCTATGAGCTACCAAAGGGATTGGTTGGTTCCATGAAACATACGCTGTTTGTAAGACACTGCGTCCTGTTTCTCTGGTAAAATCTCTTGGGACCATTCTTCCACCTTCAATCCCTGAATCCCTTTCTTTCTAGGGATAGTTTGAGGGGATCTGGGGGGGGGGGCATTGCCCCCCAAACTGCAAGCCTCAGGGAGGTGTGGAATTTGTCCCCTGTGCATGACCCTGTGGAGGAAAAAGTTTGCTAGGGCCTAAACTTTAGTTGGCTTGGGCCTGAACTTTGGTTCAGACCTGAATATTAGTTAAGTCTATTGTAGGTGAAAGGTTTTTTAGAGGCAGAATAG
>NW_020664483.1:20487796-20487996 GCF_002925995.2 Terrapene triunguis
CACGAAAGCTTATGCCCAAATACATTTGTTAGTCTCTAATAGGGTGACCAGATCTCCCGATTTTATAGGGACAGTCCCGATTTTGGGGGCTTTTTCTTATATAGGCACTGTGAGAGACCCAGACCAGTGGGGTACAGGAGTCTGGTAGAGGGAAAATATACTGGTCACTGGATGAGTAGTTTTCTGTTCCCTGAGTGACC
>NW_020664483.1:20488006-20540660 GCF_002925995.2 Terrapene triunguis
AGGGAGTTGTAGCTGTCATGCAGCTGTTACAGGAGGCACTATAGACAGCTGCAGTCCACAGGGCCCTGGGCTGGAACCCAGAGTAGAGGGCGGGCCCGGGTTCCCCCCAAACCTCCCAGTTAACCTGGACTGTGGGTTCTTCCAGAGGGGAAGGTCTCTGGGCTGTTCCCCAGCCCACATGGTGAATCTCTGAGGCAAGAAAATCCGCCAATAAGTGCAGGACCCACCAAGATAGAGGAGGAACTTTATTACCCCCCACCCCCTGTCCTGATTTTTTACACTTTCTATTTGGTCACCCTAGTCTCTAAGGTGCCACAAGTACTCCTTGTCTTTTTTTTTTTTTTTTTTTGATGGTTCAGAACAGTGTCTGTAAATCACAATACCTTCTAGGGCTATTTCTAGGGTGGTGCAGCTAATGCACCAGCCGTCATTCAAGGCTATGCCTAAAGTTACAAATTAGCACAAGAGGAATATTTCTGAGTGGGTGGTGAGAGGGGGGCTTGTAATGAAAGACGCTTACAAGTTAATAGAAAGCATGAATGGTGCACCCTCCATTTGTCCCATATGTGTATTTTTCTGCTTGATTTGGACAAAAAGAGTGTCAATGCCTTAATTTCAGCTATTTCAGAAATTAGATACTCTTCAAGAAGGAAAGGGCACTGTGTTTGAGAGGGGTGGCTTTTTTTAAACTGTAGACATGTAATTAATGAAAGCCATTAAAGACACTTGTAAAAATGATTCCGATTATATATATGATGACTGACTAACCTATTATTGCTCTTCTTTGTCAGAGATTAATGGGAATTTCTTAAAGGATAAATAATTATTTAACAAGCTGCAGGATATGTATGAGCTCGGAATACACTGTGTGATAGTAAAAAAAAAAAAAGGGTTGTTGACTTCCTTGACTAATGAACTAAGGCTAAATTCAGTGGTAGCAAGGTGTCAAAACTAAGTAACCAGAAAAGTGGATTTTTTTTAACATGCTCCGATAGATAGATAGATGTCCTTAAGTTCAGTCCTCACATGGCTCTGCACCACCATTGACCAACTATTCCCTTCTGCACCTAGCCAGCTTTGGAGGGCCACAGACAGGATCAAGTCCATTGCCCTTCATCCTCCCTGCCAGCCTCTGCAAAGGCTACAGGCAGCAGTAGAACTAGTGGTGTAGAGTTCTTGCTCTCCTACTGTGCCTGGCCCCTTCATGGAGAGACTCCTTGCACCTCACACCCCACTTTGTACACCCCAGCACAGTCTGGCTCAAAGGGTGATCCTGCACCCCCTCCCAACAGCACTGTCCAAACAAGTCTAGGCTCCCACAGCTACACGTGTCAACTACACCTCTCAATCTAGCTAAAAGGGAAGTGTGAATACAGTGGGGCAAATGTTCAGCCTGGCTGGTTAGCAGCAGCCAGCACAGCTCCTGTTAATTTATCACAATCTCTCCCAAAGTGACACAGGTAAAACTGGCACCAATAATAGCCCCTCTTGCACTGGCCTACAGAGTGGGGTCAGAATGCCAAAGGGCCATTCTGTGCCAGCTTAATGGCTGCTTTGGGAGTGGTGTGGCATGGCATCTTGCTAAATATCCAGGGCTGGTGCTACCATTTAGGCAAACTAGGCGGTTGCCTAGGGAGCCAAGATTTGGGGGCACCAAAAAGCGGTGCCCCCAATTTTTTTTTTTTACAGCATTCCTATGCCCCCTCCCCGAGCGCGCGGTCGCCATTCCACTTCTCCCGCCTCCCAGGCTTGCAGCACCAATCAGCTGTTTGGCACCGCAAGCCTGGGAGGGGAGGAGAATTAGAGCGGGGGCGACGTGCTCGGGGAGGAGGCGGAGCAGAGGTGAGCTGGGGTGGGGAACTGCCGCACGGCTCCCCGGGTGTGGGGGAAGCTGCCGCGGGGGGGGGGCCCCAGGGCGGGGGGGGGGGGGGGCCATGGCGGGGCGCCTCAGGGCGGGGGGGGGGCGGGGAGCTGCTGCAGGGCTGGGGGGGCACAAGGTGGAAGTTTTGCCTCGGGCTCGAAACTTCCTTGCACCGGCCCTGTAAATATCCCAATCAGGCTATTGTTACCCCTGTACCAAGTGAAAGTAGATATCAAGTTTAGCAAGTTGGATGAGAAATCTGTGACATAAAGCCAGGGTACATTCTTAGTCATTGTCACTTGTTTATTTTACACTATAACCTCCAAAGACAGCTCACAGACAAATGCCTCTTTTTGGAAATCTCAGCCCAAACAACAAAGCTTAGTTCTCTTAATGTTTGCAACAGCTCCCCCTAAAGAAATTACATCACAAAAATAGCAATGCAACATTTCTTCAGAGACCGAACAGCACTCACACACTAAGAATTTGTAAGACTATGTGTAAGAGCGCCGTTTGGTGACAGCTCGATAACAGTAGAGTCAGTTTGGATTCTTCCGGCGTTTTCAGTTAATAATATCTCTGCTCATGAGACAACAGGGATTTACGAATGGGACAGTACATCTCGGGTATTTCAACTCCACCATGTTTAAAGGTAGTGTGCAGTACCCAGTGGAGCATTTCCAGGTTGGTATCAGAAGGAAGGGAGATAAAGGGAGGGAAACTTCCAGCCCTCAACACATTTCAGTAGAAAGGGACACAGGCCTATAAGCCAGCTTGACTGAAAGAAGTCTTGGAGAAGAATGGAGCAGCGTCCCTAAAAAGACAAGAGGAGTAGGTTAACCATTAACTTCCTGAAGATAACAGAGATGAACAACCACCAGGCCACCTAGAAGACAGTGTAAATGAAATGGAGACAGTGTAGGGAAAGTGTAGAAAAGTGGTGTGTGTGTGTGTGTGTGTGTGTGTGTGTGTGTGTGTGTGTGTGTGTTTGTGTGTGCGCACTTGCACGTGTGCACATGTGTAGGTAGGGCCTGGTCTTCACTGGAATATTAGGTTGGTTCAACTATGTCAGTTAAAAGTGTGAAAAATCAATCCCCCCTTCCAAGCGGTGTAATTAACTCACTAAGTCGACTTAGTTGTTGATCTAGCTACCACTCCTGGGGAGATGGATTAACTATGCTGAGGGAAGAATTCTTCCTATCCTTGTAGGTAATGTTTACACTAAAGCGCTACAGCGACAGAGCTGTGCTGTTGTAGCGTTTTAAGTGAAGACAAGCCGTGTTTTGTGTGTGTGTGTGTGTGTGTGTGTGTGTGTGTGTGTGTGTGAGAGAGAGCGAGACAGAGGTGTGGGGAGTTAACAGGAAGGGTATAGGATATGCATCCGAAGAAGTGGGCTGTAGCCCACGAAAGCTTATGCTCTAATAAATTTGTTAGTCTCTAAGGTGCCACACGTACTCCTGTTCTTTTTGAGGAAGGGTATAGCCTCACTTCTTTCATTCTGGGAATGAGGTCTGGAAATGGGTGATGGTCCAAATAGGGTGGTTATTTTAATCGGAACAAGTTCACTCATGCTCACTGTATACACTTTATCGCCCTGTCACTGTGAATCTTCTTTTAGCATCACACGTGACATGTGAAACTCACTAACATGAACATACACACAGAAATATTTCCCTGTCTCCAGCTGGAACAATCCTCCCTATTTCCAAACTTATCCTCTCCCAAAATTGCTACAAATGAAGTTAGTGTGCGGTGATTAGAAACTTGTGAACAATTTGCTACCAAATTATTTAAACACATTAATTTGCTCTTCTTTCTTTTTTTTAATATTTTCAAGGAACACAAAGAAGTTAATATCTTTTTTGCCATGTACCTGCCTGGAGCCACAGGAATAAAGGCATCCTCTCAATCGCCTTCTCTGATGTAAAGGACCTGAAGTGCACAACAACATGGCAGTACAGTCAGGAGACTCACTGGGGAATGGAGTAAGAAGATTTATTTTATTTTTAAAATTTGAAAGATTTCAAAAAAGCATTCAACTGGATTTCTCACTAAGAGGATGAGTGAAGAGGATCCTTTGTAAGTAAGCTGGGAGGCCAAAGTCTTTTATCCATTGTTACACAGGTTTTCCCCAGGGCAGAGTCAGCAAGGCCTGCAAGCCCTGGAAGCTTAACAAGGCTAGTCACTGGGTGGGCTTTTCTGCCAGTTGCCTAAGCCTGATGTAGAAGCAGTGAGACTGGAGCTTGTCCAGTGCTGGATCCCAACCACTGAAAATAATTATTTTGGGTGACTAACAGCCATAATCTGAACTGGTGATTTACACACACACACACACACACACACACACACACACACACACTCCAGAGCCACCCTTACATCTGTTTCCTTAACAACCCAGAAACAAAATAATTCCACGGAAGATTAGTAGTGGATCTGCACTTGGACTAATCACCATGCAAAAGTCTCTGCCAAGACCCCTTTTTCTGTTGGCTTTTTAAAAAATTGTTTCTACGAAGCATAGTTGATGCCTGCCACTGTGATTTTCACATGTTTGTGCCAGTGTGGGCCATCTAGCCACTGATGTAATCATCCCTTCAGGATAGACAACTTCAAAAGAAGGAAGCGTGTAGATTCAACAGGATTTTTTCACCTTTGGTACACAGTTTTTATACTGTACTATAAAAACCCCTCATAACATGAAAAGTAAACTAATTTTAGGAAATTTTGATTATATTGAAAAAATTGTTCATCCTGAATTTCTCACCCCATATTTGTCAAACATCAGAAGACAACAAACACAAACACATGGAAAAATACTGAACAGCACTATCATTCTATAAACATCATGGTCCTGGTTGTGCAAAAATTGGTGGTTTGGTGTCAAAGGGTTGAATGAATTTTTGATTTTGGTTCATGAGACATTCAAACTCACTATGATTTTCCCGTGTTTTTCTGTTTGGCTGAAAATATAAAACTGTGCATGATTTTTGGGACAAAAGTCCCTCCCTAGTACCTACAGGAGAAGCAGCAGGTGGCAGGTCAAAGGTCAATGTGAAACTCTGTGCTTGCACAACCCTGCTCCAGATTTGTGAAACTTGGCTGTGTTTCACATTCATAACAAAACAATGCAGGTATGAGGCAGTTACAATGCAGCTGTATTCTTATCATGTACCCTGTGATTACCCTTCAAGGGAAACCAAAACAACCACCAGTGAACCAAATCTATTGGATCGCAATGACTGTGGACATGGACAAGGAAATGCCACAAATGTTGGCTCTTTTCTCGAGGTACTGCAGTTGAATGTCAAGGGCCCATCAGCCACAGAGCCTCTGTTCTCAAAAACATTGCCTCCTGACTCAACATTACTGTCATCTGCCTTCAGGAAACTCACATAAAGTCCCTTCTTGCCTGTCAATTCATAATCTCTGGTTTCAACCTCATAGACTACAGTTTGCATGAAAAATATGGCTGGGTCACTTACGTAAGATCAGATTGAGCAGATGTGCAGAGTTTACCATCTACATCTGACTACGGCGACATCATGAGGATCAGTCAGTTTGAAGTGGCTGTCTACGGGCCTCCTAACCAATGATGGCCTGTTCCTGCTCTACCATCACCCCAGCATCCTGCCATCTATTCTGGAGACTTTAATAGCCACCATACCATCTGGACTATAAAGAATCTGATCAAAGTGGGATAGGCCTAGCAGGTTGGGCTGCCTTCCATGAATTACACCTTCTTCATGGCCCTAAGCAAGCAGCTAGTTTTCACTCTGCCCACTGGAACTAGGGGTAGTCCCCTGGCCTCAGCTGAGTTATTTCTGTTGGAGACCTCCCTCCAGCAGTCATCTGCAGGGTCCTTGGAAATTTCCTCCACAACCAGCATCACCTCATCCAAATAGGGGCTACCATACCTATCATGACCTCTAGCCCAAGGCTACATTGGAACTACAGAAAGGCAACTGGAACAATTACACTAAACCCATTGGCCAATATACAGTCTGTACTCCATATAACATCTCAATAGATTAAGCATATTCAAGGTTTACACAAAGCAATCTTTAAGGCCACCTCCAAGTCCATCTGATATGGCTGCCAAAAAGCCTTTGTACCATGTCTGGGCAAGGAATCTGCAGACCTCTTTAAACAATACAAAAATCCATCGATCCAGAAATAGCCAACCACCTTCTAGAGACCCTGAATGTAGCCCAAATAGCAGGCTGGGAGAAAAGCAATTTCAGAAATGGACATGTCAATATCTAGCAGGAAAACATGTACACTCATTAGATGCAGCACAAAATCCACCAGATACATGGCAACAGAAAGTCCCTCCAGTTTTGCGGCACAGCTGACCAACATTGCTGAAGCAGAAACAAATAAAAATTTTCAAGATTCAATCAAAAATAAATGGCATCAATGCAAACAATCTCTAGTGTCTGACCAATATGAAAATTTCCTACCATTCTCTAAGAAACAGAAAAGGCACTTATCAAAGGGATAGCTGTGTTAGTCTGGATCTGTAAAAGCAGCAAAGAGTCCTGTGGCACCTTATAGACTAACAGACGCTTTGGAGCATGAGCTTTCGTGGGTGAATACCCACTTCTTCGGATGCATGTAGTGGAAATTTCTAGAGGCAGGTATAAATATGCAAGCAAGAGTGAGTCAGGCTAGAGATAACGAGGTTAGTTCAATCAGGGAGGATGAGGCCCTGTTCTAGCAGTTGAGGTGTGAACACCAAGGGCGGAGAAACTGCTTTAGTAGTTGGCTAGCCATTCACAGTCTTTGTTTAATCCTGAGCTGATGGTGTCAAATTTGCAGATGAACTGAAGCTCAGCAGTTTCTCTTTGAAGTCTGGTTCTGAAGTTTTTTTGCTGCAGGATGGCTACCTTTAAATCTGCTATTGTGTCTCCAGGGAGGTTGAAGTGTTCTCCTACAGGTTTTTGTATATTGCCATTCCTAATATCTGATTTGTGTCCATTTATCCTTTTTCGTAGGGACTGTCCAGTTTGGCCGATGTACATAGCAGAGGGGCATTGCTGGCATATGATGGCGTATATTACACTGGTGGACGTGCAGGTGAATGAACCGGTGATGGTGTGGCTGATCTGGTTAGGTCCTGTGATGCTGTCGCTGGTGTAGATATGTGGGCAGAGTTGGCATCGAGGTTTGTTGCATGGATTGGTTCCTGAGTTAGAGTTACTATGGTGTGGTGTGTAGTTACTGGTAAGAATATGCTTCAGGTTGGCGGGTTGTCTGTGGGCGAGGACTGGCCTGCCACCCAAGGCCTGTGAAAGTGAGGGATAGTTGTCCAGGATGGGTTGTAGATCACTGATACGTTGGAGAGGTTTTAGCTGGGGACTGTATATGATGGCCAGTGGAGTTCTGTTGGTTTCTTTCTTAGGCTTGTCTTGCAGTAGGAGGCTTCTGGGTACACGTCTGGCTCTGTTGATCTGTTTCCTTATTTCCTCATGTGGATATCGTAGTTTTGAGAATGCTCGGTGAAGATTTTGTAGGTGTTGGTCTCTGTCTGAGGGGTTGGAGCAGATACAGTTGTGTCTCAGTGCTTGGCTGTAGACAATGGAGCATGTGGTGTGTCTGGGATGGAAGCTGGAGGCAGAAAAGGCACTGACATCAGTGAAAACAGGAAAAGCCTATGGCCATGACAATTTATTGCCAGAACTACTACAACATCTTGTGAAGGACCTGCCCAGTTGCTCCTAGAGGCAAGGTCCTTTCAGGTCCGAGTTGAAGGGTAGTGTAGGGAGCTGACACGGTCTCTGCACACCTCGTGCTGTGGCTGTTCTGCAGATCGGGCTGTCTGTGTCTAGTGGTATTACAGTGACACCTTTGTGACCGTAGTTCACTTACAATAATAATTAAAAGGGAAACCCTACATTTTTGGGGGAGGGATAGCTCAGTGGTTTGAGCATTGGCATGCTAAACCCAGGGTTGTAAGCTCAATTCTTGAGGGGGCCATTTAGGGATATGGGGCAAAAATCTGTCTGGGGATTGGTCCTGCTTTGAGCAGGGGGTTGGACTAGATGACCTCCTGAGGTCTCTTCCAACCCTGATATTCTATGATTCTATGAAGAAAAGCCAATGCTGGTTGCCTATCTTCATGTCCCACATCATACAAGAGAATGCAATACATAAGATAGGGTGAAGAGCTAAGGTAATAGCTTCGTCAATGCCAGGTAAAGATAACTCTTTAGCAATCAGCTATTCCCCAATATCACTTCTGAGTTGTAGCTACAAACTCCTGGAGTGGATGATCTTCCAGAGGACTATGCCCATGACAGAACAACTTTTGAGTGATGATCAGGAAGGTTTCTAACCAAATCAAAGCACCTGCGACCAAATGCTAGCACCTACTATGTACATGGAGAATGGATTTCAAAAGAAGAAGAAAACTGGAGCTGGCTTTTTTGACCTTGCAGCAGTTTATGACACAATCTGGCACACTGGTCTGCTGTACAAGATGTCAAGAGTGCTTCCTTGATGAGCTGCCATGGTAACTGAGCTCATGCTAATGGGTAGATGTTTTCAGGCATCTCTGGGCCATAAAAATAGCACTTGGAAATTCCACAAAAACAGACTCTGGCAAAGCGTGGTACTGGTACCAACTTTATTTAATGTAGTCACCAATAACCCAATAAACACCATCTCCAGGCAGTCCATGTTTGATGATAATATTTGCTTGGCTGAAGGGACCGTGGCTTTCAAGAGATTTATGAGAACCTGAATTGTGATCTGGTGACTATTGCAAGAAATGGAGACTGAAACTAAGTACAGTGTACATCAAAGACTGTATCAACATACTTCCACTTATACCATGCTCAAAACCAGCTTGAACTTAACATCTTTTTGGATGATCAACACTTGGAACATGATCCAAAACTGGTGTATCTAGGGCTTGGTCTACACTTACCCCCCAATTCGAACTAAGGTACGCAACTTCAGCTACGTGAATAAAGTAGCTGAAGTTCGAAGTACCTTAGTTCGAACTTACCTCGGACCACACGCGGCAGGCAGGCTCCCCCGTCGACGCCGCGGTACTCCTCTCGTATAGCTGGAGTACCGCAGTCGACGGCGATCACTTCCTGGTTCGACTTATCGCGTCCAGACAAGACGCGATAAGTCAAACCCAGAACTTCAATTCCCAGCCGCTGAACTAGCAGCTGGGTGTAGACATACCCTAAGTAGGCCACAGGTTACCGTAGATCATACAAATACCATCTCACTAAAGTAGCTCAATTGATTAAGAACAGAAATTGTCTCCTAACAAGCTGGTAGGGTCCACCTGTAGTTTGTGACTCACTCTCTGCTATTCAGTTGGCAAATACTGTGCCCAAGTTAGGTTAAACTCTGCCCACACTAGACTAAGGGACACACAGCTTAATTACACCATGAGAATTGCCACAGGCATGTTGAAGCCAACAAAACTTGTAAGGATACCAGCCCTTGGCAATATTCTTCAACCTAACATCCAGTGTCTGAAAGCAGCCAACAAACTGATCACCAACAGACACCAAATTTGCCACTGTTCAGGGATTTATGGAAAGCATCCTGCCACTGAGTGCATAGCAGAAATCCTATCTGGACAGCGCTGCATACCTTCCATCCACATGATAACGCCATTGTAAGAGGGTCCGGACTCACCCCTGCGGAGCCTCCTGCTGGTCGTCCAGGTAATTAGCTCACCAGCCTCTGGAGCGCCCTCTGCAGGGCAGTGATCTGCCTTGTCCTCTGCACTGGCCCCGTGTCCCTCCCAGGACCCCGGTGCCCCTTGCTCTGGGTGCTGCCCCCTGGCAATACCCACACACGCTAGGTCTCCCCTCCCAGGGGAACCCCCACCCACTAACCCCATCTCACCTCAGGATAAGGCCACTGCCAGTCACCAACCAGCCCCCACTCTCTGGGGCAGACTGCAGTATAGGCCACTCATCATTGGCAAGGTTGGGTTTGGACCTGCTGCCTTGGCCTAGCCCTGGGCTGCCCTCTGCAACCCCCAGTACCCCTTGGCCTATCACCAGGCCGCAGCCTGGGGCTATCCAGGCTGGAGCTCCCCAGCTCCTCAGCCTTTCCCCAACCCTGCTCCACTACAGATACCCTGTCTAGCTCCCTGCAGCCAGGCCCTTCTCTCTCTGAAGGCAGAGAGAGAGACTCTTGGGCTCCTGGCTCCCAGCCTCTTATATAGGCCAGCTGAAGCCTGATTAGGGTGTGGCCCAGCTGCAGCCACTTCCCCCAATCAGCCAGGGTGTTACCTTGCCCAGCCCAAGCCCTCTGCAGGGCTTTTCTAACCCCTCAGGGCAGGAGCGGGTGTCCACCCCGCTACAGCCATCAACTCACTGTGGCAGACAGAATGGGAGAAATCCTCTGCAACTACCAGGAACTCCTACATCATCATCAGTCCAGATGAATGGCTACTTGGATTAGGGCTTCCATGGTGCCTCTGGAGCTAGCTTAACAGGTTCAGATGTGACATGGTTTGCTGTGCAATGAATGACCATGCCTGGGGCATCCAGACAGCCCACTGAACATCTCTGGTGCTGTGAAAGATGCTGCACTTTACATGCTGGATGCTTGCTCTTTTCATTTTGGGCTCCATGAAGGTCTTCTGAAGCTGAACTCCACTGATTTAGAGGCCATTTAGTGTTGTTTGTTTGTTTTACACCTTGCCTTGTTTGTCTTGCCCACACACAATTCATCGATATATAACAAAACCACAAGTCATGTAAAACCTCCATTATGAAATCTTTGTCTGACTTTGTTTCACGGCACTTTTTGACTCCAATAGTTTAGTTATTTCAGTATGGTCACAGAAAAAGTTAAACCACTTGAAGTGGGAAGAAAGCTGTAATCGTAAGGAGCAATAAAGGCATTAAAAGCACCTTAATAACCATTTACTTTGTAAGGGCTCCTTAGTTTTGTAAAACGATAAACTTTAGAATATTGATTCAAACACAACTGAACAAGTGTAATTAAGTAATTAAGAACACCGTTCCCCACCCCCCACAAAACCTGCAGAATCCTAAGGTGGCATAAACATTATATATAAAGGCCCATTCCTGCAACTTTTTCTTACCTTGATAGTTCCATTGACTTGCAGGATCCAAGACCTGTATTTAAAAGAATATTTGAATCTGTCTTTCTGGTCGTTGGCGCATGGAACATCTTTTTCATTGGATGTATGTACAGTGCCTAGCACAATGGGTGCCAACTTGGAGCCTGTAAATCACAACTGCAATACAAATAAGTACACAGTATTGTCATTTGCTTACTTACCACAACCTAATGTCTGAGTTCTGTGTATTCGCTATGACACACAGCCATAAAATGCAATAGCTTAAGGACCAGAAAGTGTCTCTTCTTTGTGTGCTAATTATGTAATGGCAGCAGCCACTTCCTAAACAAGGCTGCTGATGAGTTTCTATTATAAGCTTGACTCTCCCCTGCCCACTTCCACAAAAAAGTCCCATTAGCCTAAAATCTGGTAGGTTTGATCTGGAGCCAAGGAAGAGCTTTTTCTAACAAAAAAAAAAAAATCAAACAAGATTTTTGAATGATGAAACCCTAAAAATACAACTGGTTAACACAGTTTCTGCCCTGACTTACATCCACACACAATCTCATTGAAGTCAATAGTAATGCATGGCTATAAATTAGGACAGTAAATCACCCTATAAACACTCTCTCATACATGTCCTTCTCCGCACAAACCATTCCCCACTCATTCTAGCCTTGCCTTCTCTTGTGGTGTAGGTGGAAAATCTGAGAGAAAGGAATCAAAGCACTTAGGAAAATCATATTTTAATGTTTATGCTATAGCTGTTGTATAACAGGAATAATCTCTATTGCTTTGTAGTATACTTACAAACAAATAGCTTTTGAGATTGCTAAAACACTTTAGTTTCACTTTGGCTCTTAATCTAACTCAGCAGCTGTTTATTGCAATTACACTATAAAGCAATAGACATTATCCTTTAACTAACTGTCTTATTAATATAGGTAGTTACACAGCTATTTTGTAGTTAGTCTTAAATAACTACTTTTAATTATTTTATTAACATAAATAACCATCTCAATACATTTCAATTAAATGCATATGTTAGAAACTTAATTTAAAGCATTACACAAAATTGCATCTGTTTACTAATGTTTAAATTAATGTCATTGCATAATTCAATTAAAATGCAACCTTAAATTATTTTTGTTTTCTTTTTGGTCACCAGGGGACACCTAAGACTTTTAAATTATTTGAGTACAATTTTTCATGTCTGCCTTCTGTAGTTTAGGTTGAAAATTCTGTTTTTGTAGGAATATTACATGGGGGAAGGGCATTTTTTTTAAATTGTAAGATTCCCAATGGAATATCCCCATTTGTGCTTCTGCACATTCATAATCACAAAAACTGACGACACTGGGCCACCTTATTTCCTCTAGCTTTGCCCACCTTGTGAAAAGGGAGCTCAGGTGTCTTTGCAGTTCTGCCCCCCTTATATGTTATGTAGCTCTCTCTGATGGACCAGTCCATGCAGGCAAGGGTCAGGAGACGGGAGAGGCAGAAGTTACCCAGAATATTCATATAGTATTAGCTTTCCCAGGGGCCGTTGCGGGCAAGGGGAAGTCATTGGTAGAATGGCTTCAGTAGAAACACACTACCAAAGAGCATAGGGGAAAGATACTACATAGCTGTCTTGTGCATGGGCCTGGCCTCTCATGGATCCCCAGCCTCTGCCAGATTTGTTGGTGGCTTTTCTGCAGCTGATGGTGGCTGATAGGACCACATAGGGCAAGGCCCATGTGGGTTCCATGTGGAGTTAAATGCTAAAATCCCCTCCAATGGCTTTCCACCCAGTGCTGGACAATCTGCCCCCATGACTCACCATTATGTTTGTTCAAAATATAGTCATTTGAAGAAGAGGAGTTTTCCCCACCAAAGGTTTTCAGACTGAAAAGCAGGCCAGATATGCTTCCTTTTGAATTTTTCAGCCCCAAAAGTCATTAGTCAGCCCCCACCCCCCATGAGAGTGGCCCCCAAATAGATAGATAGATAGGCTTATCTTCTGATTGTTTAACTCCCCCAGCCTGCCCCTGATATGTGTGTTAGAATTAGTTTTGACAACCTTCCTGCTTCCTCCCAAACCCCCAAATTCTAATTAATTTTGTGTCCCTCCGGAAATTGCCCAACTTTCAGCCCAGGAACTAATTATGCATCCTTCGGACCCCACATTAACTTTGCCCCACAGCTGCACATTTCTCCTGTGCTCTGGATCTCACCTCTGATCCTCCTGCAGCTCCAAGGGTTCTTCAACCCGCACCTCCATGCCTGGGAGCCAGCTGCAGCAGGATCCTCCTCTTTCCCTTCTCAGGCGTGGAACTGCATGGCTGCGGAGGGGAGGGGGCAGAAGCAGAGAGGAGCCAACCCATTTTTAACTGGAAGGGAGGGGAGGAGCCCCAAGCTGTTGGGCTCTTTCTGCTCCCTTTACCCAAAACTCCTCTTGGCTCCTGAAGGGAGGGGGAGGGCTCTGTCTGCCTCCTGCAGCAGCCATGTTCACAGAGCTTCCCCAGGAGGCTCTTCTCACCAGAGAAAGGCTGACAATCCAGTGAGGGTTACAGCTTCTTGTTATCACAAGCAGGGTCTAGAACTAGGCTACTCTTGATTAGATTCATTGGCTAGAGTTGACAACACTGTATATTTGTGTCTGCATATGGCTGAAAGGATGCTGTTGGGAGAGAGGGAACCAGCAGTATAGCTGTTCTGGGCTTGGCCAGAAGTCCCCCAAGGGAACAGCACTGCCCCTGCACTGCCCGGTTGTGGCCCAGTTACTGGCCCAGAGGTCTGGGTCATCCCAGGCATGCGCCATTGCAGATTAGCTGCAGAGCAGCAGTCATGGCCCTTCTCCCATTCTGCAGCTCATGAATGAGATTTTATAAAGTGACCATTGCATAGATTGGCGCAATCCAGCTCCCTCTCTGTAGGAAGATCTGACCATGTCCGGCACTTTCACATCCTCTCCCCTGGAGACCTAACTATGGGAGAGGAGGTGAAGCAAAATCCACCATCTTGTGCCATCTCAGCTTTGTCACCCTGGGAGAGTAAGGAATGAGAACACTTGATGGTATCTTGCCATCCAACAGGGGTTTGGGGAGAAGGAAAGTGATTCCCTGCATTGCTTGTTTGCCATGGACAGGAGAAGAGAGAGGGTAGGTTCTGGTGTTACAAAGCAAGGGAGGAAGATGTCAGGGGGAAGGAATTGGAGTGGGAGTCAGGTGTGGGAGAAGATGGGAAAGATGTGTGGGAAGATGCTCCAAGCACACTACTGAAAGCCAGTTTTGTCGGCACCCTCCACTGCTTTGCTGAACTCCCTATAAACCAGGCAGGGTCCTAGTTCTATAGCTTGTACTGGTCTAGCAAATATTAGCTGCTTCCGTCTTGAAGATATAATAATGTCAAATTGGGACACACAGGAAAGTATTTTGGGCTGGATTCAGTAAAATATATAGTCAGATTCCCCTGAGGGCCCTGGTATGAGTCAGAGTGGCAGTAATGTTCCAGAGGTACAGAAAGTGGGTACCCTCAGAAGGTAGCTGAAAGTCCAAGAAGTTGCAAGGATGTAACTAAAGACAGAATTTGGCTCACTAATTCCAGCCACCAGATGTCGAATTGTGCTAAGTGGTTAAGTGGTTCTATAGTTAGAAGACACAACATCCCCAAATATAAACCTCTCCCAATGCATTAAGGGAATTCCCTTTCATCATACATACACTCTGCATACAGCTAGAGATCTCTAACGATAAAGTATGCAAGGGTGGTAGTAGCACAAAAGATGAAAATCATGATTTATTTACTTCACTACCCTAACCCAAATGTAACAGGTGACATCAAGTTCACTGGGATAACAAAGGGTTCAGATAAACAGGTTGTTGGTGCTGAGATCCAGAAGATGTTATAAACTCTTCAGAGAAAATAGTACAGGGTTCACAAAATCTGCAGGACAAAGACTAAGGCCTGGTCTACACTACGACTTTAATTCGGATTTAGCTGCGTTAATCCGAATTAACCCTTCACCCGTCCACACTACAGAGCCAGTTAATTCGAATTAAAGGGCACTTAAAATCGATTTCTGTACTCCACCTCGACGAGCGGAGTAGCGCCTAAATCGATTTTGTTAATTCGAATTAGGGTTAGTGTGGCCGCACACCACCGAATTACTGTGTTTAAATTAATGGGGTAGTGTGGCCGCACACCACCGAATTAATGTGGTTAAAAACCGAATTAATGTGCTTAGTGTGGCCGCGCACAATCGAATTTATACAACCTGTTTCCCAAATTCGAATTATCTAAATTCGGATTAATCCCGTAGTGTAGACATACCCTTACGGAATCCAGCACATTGAGTTTTTTCAGAAAACTTTATAAACTGAAATCACATTTTGAGTGGAAAACACATTCAACCTTCAGCTAACAGAGAGTTATCAGTGTTTGAATAATTGAAGTTCCTCTGTATATTTGCCTACATTGTAGCCTACCTTTGAACCTTACCCATGCATCTTTATGTTTTTTGACATTTATGCAGCCTGAAATCCTGAAAGCCCTGCGTTTAGACAACTAAATTATTGCTTGTCAATTTAGCCTTGAATGAAAGACAGGTGTTTTGTTTAAGAGTCACACTCCTTTCAGATTCCTCTCTGCCCAAACTCAAATTCTTCAGCTAAAGAATTAAGGAATTATTGAAAATGAAATAATTAGCCAGCCTGCAAAGCCATTTAAATGCTTTGAACTTATATTGGTAAAATGGAAACTAATCATACAGGATCTTCACAGTTGAGTATTAGCTCTTTGGTGTGAGACTGGTGGAACTCCCCTTACTCTTAATATTCTTTAGGGCATGGTAGTGAAATAGACAATTAACCAGACTTCTGTTGGCTGTTGCACATCAAACTCTGCTCAGTGTAAATGCAGCTCTCTGAATGTTCCAGTCTGTTCCTTCAGTGGACAGGATGGCAACACATCCCAGAAGCCAGCTCAGGATCCAAACGGAAAACCTCAAAAAATGTCACTTCCAGACCCTGAGGGAAGATGGGGGGGGGAGGTGAGTCTGTAGTGCACCCAGTGACTACAAAGCTGCCAGCAGCATTAACACCAAGCTTCACAGAGGGATTTTCCTCCTTGTTTATATTTTTACACTTAATTTGAAGTGAGCAGTCGTGATTGGCAAGGATCAGTGAGTGGGCATCTAACCACTGAGGGATACATCCTATCATAGGTGCTGGAACTATGGGTGCGGGGGGTGCTGCAGCACCCCCTGACTTGAAGTGGTTTCCATTATATACAGGGTTTACAGTTTGGTTCAATGGCTCTCAGCACCCCCACTATACAAATTGTTCCAGCAGCCCTGCATCCTATTGGTGCCAATGCAGGAGGGTAAGGAAAGAAACGAGAGCAACGAGGGCGAAGTGAACATTCAAACAGCAACGTGCACTAGCTGGGGTCCAGCGTAAGAGTGTGACAACAGATATGCACTGCTAAAG
The DNA here is from genome assembly GCF_002925995.2 of Terrapene triunguis. Classification (NCBI taxonomy): domain Eukaryota; kingdom Metazoa; phylum Chordata; order Testudines; family Emydidae; genus Terrapene; species Terrapene triunguis. Next base: position 20,504,403 of record NW_020664483.1, read on the forward strand.
CAATGGAACGTGACCCGTAGATCTGGGAACATGATCCGAGGGGAATGGTTGGCCTAAAATCCAGCAAGTCCTTATGATGATACCCTCTGCAAGCATACGATGACTTTGTCAGTACGGGACACATCATTCAAGAAGACAGCAGCAACAAGCAGCAGCTTCAGCGCACTGATCTGACCCAGTGTGTGGCTCTTCTGCCCAGTGACTCAGGATTTCTATTACACTGGACATGTCTAGCTGTGTATCTGGATACACCTTGCTGCCTGCTGTGTCTGGCTTTCTGGCACACTGCCAGGACTTGGACCTTAATTCCTCTGCTTATACCATTAAGCAAGTGTATGCAAGCCAACAAATACAAGCTTCATCACGGTGACCTGCCAGTGACCTCAGCTCCAACCTGGAGAGATCACCTTTCCTAGATGAGGTTAAGGGACTCATTTAATTTATAACCTTAAGCTGGATTTGAACTGCCTTTTCAGAGGAGAAAAGCCAGTGTTTTTTTTTATCCACTAAGCCACATGGCTCCTGTTTCATGACTGGTACTTATGACATCACAGAATTGGCAAACCACTGAGATATTAACTGTGTGCTCTATTGTCTGCCCTAAATTATGGGCAGCAAGTCTGAATTTTGGTGTGGTTTTTGTTTTGTTTTTGTTTTTTGGTTTTTTTTGGAGGGATTTGAATGAAAAGGGGGCTATACATATCTCTCTATGTTTGAACTGCAGGACTTCAATATTTCCACCTCTAGTGTGGAACTGGAGCAGCTTGTCAGTTACCTGAGTAGGTATTAAGCATGTTGAAAATGAAGAAGAGACCAAGTGTGAAGGGGAGGAATAATTTGACAACACCTGCAGTGAGCTGTACATACTTCCCTCAATCCAAAATGGAACAGGTTTGTCAGTGCACAAGAAAGAGCAAGCCCTGGTGTATTATTCATGGTTTGCAAAATGCCAACAGCATTCTCAGAGTTGTACAAGGCATAGAGAAAGACACAGACCCTGTCCCCTGGAGGTTACAATCTACATAGGACTAAAGACAATGGTTAAATGGTCAAACCGAACGTTTAAGGCTTCAAATGACAACATAAAGCCCTGATCCTGCAATGAACACTGAGCTACAGTAAAGGCAATGGAGCTCAGGCAGCGGCAGGGGTCTGTTCTTATGGAGCTTGTGGCAGGACTGGGACCTAAGCCTATATGTTTATTTTATTTCTTTGAGTGTTCAGAAAAAAACACTTCTCTTAGGCGTTAGGTGTTTGTATACCTCTTAAAATACACAAAAGAAATCTAAATATAACCAACCCAGCTGACCCCAAGCAGTCCCAATATAAACCAATCCAAAGGACAAGAAGAATCCCTCCAACTACTCAGCATCCTTCAGCCCAGCGTGTCACCAAAAAACCCAAGAAAACAGATGAGTCTTACAATATGTCCCTGTGACCCTAAGAATCCCTAAATGCCCACCGCCAAAAGGTTCACTGTTCTGTACCAGCAACTACTTTCAGGCCTAACAAACTCACCACACCTAACAAACTGCTTTCATAGTATCTACCTAAAGAGTGTTGTGTGAGGTGTCCAATGGAAACGTATGTCATGATGATCCTCTAAATCGTAGTGTGATGTATGTATGGGTGATATTTAAGAAGTTGTATGTACATACTGATAATATGTTTAGAATCTGTGTCTCCCATGCAGCCTTGACAACAAGTTTTCCCAGACAAAGGGATGTATAATTACCTATCTGCCTAGGTTTCTGATTGGACCTATTACTGTTGGTGAGAAAGAGAAGCTTTCAAGCTACTCAGAGGACTCAGAGTACCTTTCCCAGACCTGAAGAAGAGTTCTGTGCTTGTCTCTCTCACCAGCAGAAGTTGATCCATTAAAATATTGCCTTGTCTCTCTAATATCCTGGGACCAACAAGATTACAACAACGTTGCATAGGTCACTGATGTAAATTAAGTATTGTAAAGCCAAACACAAAGGAAGTTCCCATTTAAATTTGAAAGTCAAGAGAAAAAAAAAAGTTGGATAAGGGGTAGAGGGCAGGAAGTGAAACAAACAAGAGTACGGGAGACATCTTGGAACCCGCACCCCAGGAAGGAAAACACACAGGGTCATCCTGACTGTGGAGACAAAAACAAATTGACTGTGGAGTAGAGTAAGTCACCAGGACCCTCTTTTATCCTGCACTTGAGGGGGTAATCTGGCAAAGCGGTTAAGCTCATGGAAAAAGGAACTCAATTAACTTTGGTTGAAACACTGCTAGGAAGGACTTAGGTGAGAAATTGCTTTAGACAAAGTTAGCTTGTAGGAATCAAGTTTTAGTCTAGTAGAACCATATTATACTGTTTGTGCAGCCTGTGTTATTAGTTTGGAGCTGATGCTCAGTTGAATCAAGAAGTATGGGCTAGATGAATGGACCGTAAGGTGGATAGAAAGCTGGCTAGATCATCGGGCTCAACGGGTAGTGATCAATGGCTCCATGTCTAGTCGGCAGCCGGTTTCAAGCGGAGGGCCCCAAGGGTCGGTCCTGGGGCCGGTTTTGTTTAATATTTTTATTAATGATCTGGAGGACGGTGTGGACTGCACTCTCAGCAAGTTTGCAGATGACACTAAACTGGGAGGCGTGGTAGATACACTAGAGGGTAGGGATCGGATACAGAGGGACCTAGACAAATTAGAGGATTGGGCCAAAAAAAACCTGATGAGGTTCAACAAGGACAAGTGCAGAGTCCTGCACTTAGGACGGAAGAATCCCATGCACTGCTACAGACTAGGGACCGAATGGCTAGGTAGCAGTTCTGCAGAAAAGGACCTAGGGGTCACAGTGGACGAGAAGCTGGATATGAGTCAACAGTGTGCTCTTGTTGCCAAGAAGGCTAACGGCATTTTGGGCTGTATAAGTAGGGGCATTGCCAGCAGATCGAGGAACGTGATCGTTCCCCTTTATTCGACATTGGTGAGGCCTCATCTGGAGTACTGTGTCCAGTTTTGGGCCCCACACTACAAGAAGGATGTGAAAAAATTGGAAAGAGTCCAGCGGAGGGCAACAAAAATGATTAGGGGTCTGGAGCACATGACTTATGAGGAGAGGCTGAGGGAACTGGGATTGTTTAGTCTCCAGAAGAGAAGAATGAGGGGGGGGATTCGATAGCTGCTTTCAACTACCTGAAGGGGGTTTCCAAAGAGGATGGAGCTCGGCTGTTCTCAGTGGTGGCAGATGACAGAACAAGGAGCAATGGTCTCAAGTTGCAGTGGGGGAGGTCTAGGTTGGATATTAGGAAACACTATTTCACTAGGAGGGTGGTGAAGCACTGGAATGCGTTACCTAGGGAGGTGGTGGAGTCTCCTTCCTTGGAGGTTTTTAAGGCCTGGCTTGACAAAGCCCGGGCTGGGATGATTTAGTTGGGAATTGGTCCTGCTTTGAGCAGGGGGTTGGACTAGATGACCTCCTGAGGTCCCTTCCAACCCTGATATTCTATGATTCTATGATATGATTCTAAGCTAGTGCGTGTATATTATTCCCTTGGGAGTAGTGAACCTGGTAATTACTGAGAGTGTCCATGACAGTGGCTGGACACTATAGGGGGATGTTTCTGAGAGGTTCAGGGGCTAGGGTACACTAAGTATTAACTTGCAAGGCAAAGTAAGGGCTGACAGAGCCCTAGCCCCTGCACAGTTTTTCTGGATGGCTAACTGACGGTGAGTGTCAGGGAGCTGACACACAGATTAGCACTAACAAGTCTCGCATTTGCTGAGGCCAGGGGCGGCTCCAGGCACCAGCGCAGGAAGTGCGTGCCTGGGGTGGCAAGCCACGGGGGGCAGCGTGCCGTTTGCTGGGAGGGCGGCAGTCAGGTGTCCTTCGGTGGCATGCCTGTGGGAGGTCCGCCGGTCCCGCGGTTTCGGCGGCAATTCAGCGGCAGGTACGCCGAAGGTACAGGACCGGCACATCACCTGCAGAAATGCCGCCGAATCCACGTGACCGCGGACCGCCCGCAGGCATGCCACCGAAGGAGGCCAGACTGCCGTGCTTGGGGCGGCAAAAAATATAGAGCCACCCCTGGCTGAGACAGAGGGGTAACACTGTAACCCACTGTCCTGGACATCCTGAGAATGTGTCACAGCCCTAGTGTTCAGCAGTTGTGGGTTCTCTCAGACCAAAGGCGGATGGACTCTCAAGAGACAGAGAAAACGCCCTGCCACTGAGCAGCTCCACAGTTCACAGTTGTGCTGGCATCCTACAGGGAGAAAGACAGTCATTCTTCCAGCCAGGTACCAAACCATTTAGGTCTTTGTAAATCATAGCCAACAGAAATGAATAGGCCGTCAGTGCCTGGGACAGAGCACTAGTATGACATGCTCCCAAGGTTCTTCTTAACCGGAAGTCAGCACATTCTGCATTAGCTTACCTTTCAGAGTAGTCATAAGGCACAGCCCCATGTAGAACACTTGGATACTGTCCAATCTTGAGGTAATAAAGTTGGGGTGATTGGAACGAGGGCTGAATCCAAAGAGAAAAAATAATCTCACCATCCTCATCTTGTGTTGATGATAAAGCAGACTTGGCCACAGCAAATACCTGCACATTTTCTTCCCTGCCATTTCATCTGTAGCAAGTCAGCTGTAAACCACCTGTGAAGCAGGGAAAAGGACATTTAGGGACGTTTGTGTTGTTGATAGAGGAAAAATTGTCTTAATAAAGTCTTACCAAAGTGGCTACATCCTCAGCTGCAGCTGAGATACCCTTAGCATAACTGAGGTTTATGTGTGTGGGGGGGGGGAGGGGGGGGAAAGCAGGGACTTTGTCACATTTGTGAATCCTTCACCTAGGGGCCAGGTCTAAAGTTCAAAATAACTTAGAGCATCTTAAGGGCAGTTCCAAGTTACATCCAGCTGCCTGCTGCCCAATGGGGTCATTCTTGCAGCAAGGAATTGCTGGGATGCAGGGGTGATGTAGGAGCTGTTGCAACAGCTTTATTCCACCCAGGGTGTTCCTCCACATCAGAAGAATCCTCAGGTAGCCAGGTCCTCCAGGTTTATGATCTCTCTGCATTGTAGCAAAGAGGCTACAGTGTGGCAAACAATCTGGCCCACAGATGTCTATTAGTTAAAGAAAACACTCTGAATTGGGGCGGGGGGACACTGAGACAGGACCACCGCCCAGCCTGAAACTGAAGGAGGTAAAGATTGGACTGGGACATCTTACAGAAACAGGAAGCAAGAGATACATGGTGGGAGTGGGGTGTGGTATGAAGGTTGTAGCAGCATACGCTTGGAATGGCCACATTACTCACAGGTCACCATGGTTTACAGCTGACTTGTAGCAGATGACATGATAAGGAAGACAACTGCCTCTGGATTTCCAGGTAGCAGCTGTGGCCAAGTCTGCTTTTTCATCTATAATTTTGGCTTGGAATATGCATGTTGTCACTCAAAAATAGGCTAATTTTCACTGGGAAAAGAAACCATTTACATGTAAAAACCTCAGAAAAACACGGTAGCATTTTTAGTCAAGTTTTGAGTTTGTAAGGAACGAAAAAGCCCTCACAGGCTATGTAGCTATATGTCTGTTTGGCAATATTCTGTATACCTCTGATATGTGTTAATATACTGTGCAGCAGAAAATCCTCTGTGGTACTCATTAGTACTCGGTCTAGACTGTAGTAAGGTAAAAGGAATAGGACAATCCTATTGTGTATCTTATTCATGGCCATCATGCTAGAACATCGTCACAGTTCTCTAAGTCTCCAGATACTAGGAACACTTGTTTCTGATCTTGTCACATGTCTTGGATTCACTATTATTATTATTTATTATCTGTATTGCAGTAGTGCCTGGGACCTGCAGTCATGGACTAGGACCCTGTCATGTTACGTGCTGAACAAACTCAGAACAAAAAAGATGGGCCCTGGCCCAATCACTTCCAATCTAATGCTTCTACCTTGACAATCTAATCAGATGTCGATACAGAACTCCAAATGGCTGACTGGTGTGTAATGCTGAATGTTTATAATTATTATGAAGTTGTGAACTTTGCACGACTTCAATTATCAGGGTTTGCAGAACCATTCTCTTGACAGGGATATGTACAAGCACAAAGGAAAGCCTTTCTCCTCCTCAGGACTATCGGGGGAGGGGTGTACAAATTACCAGGGCCCAGCGGTCCAGAAGGGGGCCCAGGGCCCGGCTTCCCCCCCCCTCTCGTCGGCTCTGTTTAGCCGGTCCGCCCTTGCTGGGGGGCCTGAAATTTTTTTTCACCGGAGCCTGAACCTGCTCTCGGCAGCCCTGCTCCTCCTACCTGCTTAATATTTTCATGTTGCCCCATTTTGTTTGTTACTATCCTTTAGAGATCATCCCACTTGTGCTTGAACTCTCTGGGCCACCTTTTCAATGGGTAGGGTCTGATGGGACACACCCCCATCCCTCTGGTGGAAAGACCAAGGAGCATTCCTGCACTCAGGCAGTGACAATTAGGTGCACCTGCAGATCATGCGCCACCTGGAGAAGTGGAGGTTAAAAGGGTGGAACTGGCCACAGAGAAAGGGAGAGTTTTCTCAGGAACAGGGAAGCTGCTAGGGACTGGTAGTGAGCGCCAGTAACAGGAGGATCTTAGCCTGCAGCAGTTGTTAACCTTTTCCTTCAAACTCCCCTGTCTGAGGACGATTGCTTGGTATGAGCAAAGGTCCTGGCGGGCTAGAGACAAGTTAACTGTAAATCTGTAAAAGGGGCACTAGAAAGACCCAGGGAGTGAGCTGAACTCCTGCCAGGAACAGTAAGATTGCCTGGGAGTGGGAGCTCCTGTAGGGGACCAAGGGCAAGAAACTCACAGATACTATGGTTTGAATCCAAGCTGAGTGTTGGCCAAATATGTAGGGTCCCACTTGTACACATACAATTTCATGTGTATTTGCCTGCCTACATTTGCAGGTGCATTTTCAGCAATGCTGTGGACCATTTCCATGACTCCATGCCCAGACTGGTAATTAGATATCTAAACACCCATTTTCCTCCATAATGTCACCATGCTCTCTGACATAGGTGTGCAAATGCACACATTTTTATGTGAGATGCTTAGACCAGCTGATTTAACTTTTGGGATCTGATTCCCAGTTAGCATAACTAGGAGTGAAAGGAGAAAAAAAGCCCATAAACCTAAGTGATAGAACCAGTTGTTGTGTAATTCTGTCGAAAGTTTGCTGTTACTATTTGTTCCATGACAAATGCCTCAATACAATGTCTGGCAGCTGAAATGCATGAAGGCAGCAAAGCGTTACACCAGCAGAAAGTCTAGCAAACAACAAATAGGCTTCTCCATGCCAGACAATGCTGCTGTGCTCCATGGACATTCCCTCTCCTGTGTACAGGATAAAGATTGGCAGGGTGTGGGACGACACGGTAGGAGAATGTTAGTTCAACAACACCAGGGATGAAAACTCCACCAGAGCTGGCTTCGGGTGACTATTGCGCAGGCCAGTTTTGGCTGAGGGACTCAAATCAGTGTTCTGGATATGATAGCCTTTTGTCACCGGGGAGCCAAAGCAGAGGAATGATCCAATCAATGGTTCCTCCGGTGGCCCCAAGACTTCTAAAATCACCCAAGTGTCTCCTTTTTATTAAGATGATGTCCTGAGAGTGTGTTGAGGTATACACACACTCATGAAGCTTCGTGTTTTTGTGGGTGGAGAGGCATGCCTAGCAGAAGTACTGGTGCTACACTAGGGGATGCAAGATTTGAGGGGCCACATGTAGCACAGGGACCGAATCCAGCAGAGGGAGGGATAGCTCAGTGGTTTGAGCATTGGCCTGCTAAACCCAGGGTTGTGAGTTCAATCCTTGAGGGGGGCCATTTAGGGATCTGGGGCAAAAATCTGTCTGGGGATTGGTCCCCCTTTGAGCAGGGGGTTGGACTAGATGACCTCCTGAGGTCCCTTCTAACCCTGATATTCTATGATTCTATGATAGCAGCACTCAGGGACTATAAGAGGGTGGGGCCAGGTGAGAGTTAAGTATAGAGAATTCACTGATATCTATGTCCTCCAGAGCCTTTCAGCTCCAGAGGAGGGTGCCAGGATTGCAAAGACTACTCCACCCATTCAGAGGAGAAGAGTTTCAGTCCTGGTCTTCAGGCAAGGGCAACTGTGGGGTGAAATTTCACATTTGTGGTGAAAAAAGGAAACATTTAAGACAGGGTTGATATACAAAAAATATAGGTGGATCTTTGAATGTGTTAAGAGGTTTGGGAAGGTTAAAATTAGCCCTGGCAAAGATTAATAAGTGGGCAAGTGATAAGATCAGAAGTGCAAAACAAATGCTGTTTATCATGTGGTTGTAGGAGATCTATTCCTTAAGGGTTATAATATGGCAACATAATTTGTATGGGCCAAATTTTGTTCTCATTGACACCAGTGTGAATCTGGAATAACTTCACTGAAAGCAGTGGAATTATTTATTATTATTGTTATTATTATTATTATTAATATCTCAGTAGTGCCAAGAGGCCCCAGTCAGTGATCAGGGCCCCATTCTAATAGGGATTAATTCAGAATTACACTGGTGACACTGAGAGCTGAATTTGGTACTATACCTTTATTTAGTATCAGAGGGTAGCTGTGTTAGTTTGTATCCACACAAAAAACGAGGAGTCTGGTGTCACCTTAAAGACTAACAGATTTATTTGGACATAAGTTTTCGTGGGTAAAAAAACCACTTCTTCAGATGCATGGAGTGAAAATTACAGATACAGACATAAATATACTGGCACGTGAAGAGAAGGGAGTTACCTCACAAGTGGAGAACCAGTGTTGACAGGGCCAATTCAATCAGGGTGGATATGGTCCACTCCCAATAATTGATGAGGAGGTGTCAATACCAAGAGAGGGAAAACTGCTTTTGTAGTGAGCCAGCCATTCCTAGTCCCTATTCAAACCCAAATTAATGGTGTTAAATTTGCAAATGAATTGTAGGTCTGCAGTTTCTCTTTGAAGTCTGTTTTTGAAGTTTTTGTTGTTGAAGTATGGCTACTTTTAAATCTGTTATAGAATGTCCAGGGAGATTGAAGTATTCTCCTACTGGCTTTTGTATGTTACCATTCCTGATGTCTGATTTGTGTCCATTTATTCTTTTACATAGAGACTGTCCGGTTTGGCCAATGTACATGGCAGAGGGGCATTGCTGGCACATGATAGCATATATCACATTAGTAGATGTGCAGGTGAATGAGTCCCTGATGGTATGGCTCATGTGGTTGGGTCCTCTGATAGAGTCGCTAGAGTACATATGGGGACAAAGTAGGCAATGGGGTTTGTTACAGGGATTGGTTCCTGGGTTAGTGTTTCTGTGGTGTGGTGTGTAGTTGCTGGTGAGTATTTGCTTCAGGTTGTAGGGCTGTCTGTAAGCGAGGACTGGCCTGTCTTCCAAGGTCTGTGAGAGTGAGGGATCGTTTTCCAGGATAGGTTGTAGATCTTTGATGATGTGTTGGAACAGTTTTAGCTGGGGCTGTACGTGATGACCAGTGGAGTTCTGTTATTTTCCTTGTTGGGCCTGTCCTGTAGTAGGTGACTTCTGGGTACCCATCTCGCTCTGTCAGTCTGTTTCCTCACTTCCCTAGGTGGGTATTGTAGTTTTACGAATGCTTGATAAAGATCTTGTAGGTGTTTGTCTCTGGGTATGTCTACACTACAGGATTAATCCGAATTTAGATAATTCGAATTTGGGAAACAGGTTGTATAAATTCGATTGTGCGCGGCCACACTAAGCACCTTAATTCGGTTTTTAACCACATTAATTCGGTGGTGTGCGGCCACACTACCCCATTAATTTAAACACAGTAATTCGGTGGTGTGCGGCCACACTAACCCTAATTCGAATTAACAAAATCGATTTAGGCTCTACTCCGTTCGTCGAGGTGGAGTACAGAAATCGATTTAAAGGGCCCTTTAATTCGAATTAACTGGCTCTGTAGTGTGGACGGGTGAAGGGTTAATTCGGATTAACGCTGCTAAATCCGAATTAATCCCGTAGTGTAGACCAGGCCTCTGTCTGAGGGATTGGAGCAAATTCGGTTGTATTTTAAGGTTTGGCTGTAGACAATGGATCGTGTGATGTGTCCTGGATGGAAGCTGGAGGCATGTAGGTAAGTATAGCGGTCACTAGGTTTCCGGTATGGGGTGGTGTTTATGTGACCATCACTTATTTGCACTGTAGTGTCCAGGAAGTGGATCTCTTGTGTGGATTGGTCCAGACTGAGGTTGATGGTGGGGTGGAAATTGTTGAAATCCAGGTGGAATTCTTCCAGTTGGTCCTTATGATGAAGATGTCATCAATGTAGTGCAAGTAGAGGAGGGGCGCTAGGGGACGAGAGCGGAGGAAGCGTTGTTCTAAGTCAGCCATAAAAATGTTGGCATACTGTGGGGCCATATGGGTACCCATAGCAGTGCCGCTGACTTGAAGGTGTAAGTTGTCCCCAAATCTGAAATGGTTGTGGATGAGGACAAAGTCACACAGTTCAGCCACCAGGTGTGCCGTGGCCTCATCAGGAATACTGTTCCTGACGGCTTGTAGTCCATCCTTGTGTGGAATATTGGGATAAAGAGCTTCTATGTCCATGGTGGCCAGGATGGTGTTTTCAGGAAGATCACCAATTCATTGTAGTTTCCTCAGGATGTCAGTGGTGTCTCGAAGATAGCTAGGAGTGCAATTAGCGTAGGGTTTGAGGAGAGAGTCCAAATAGCCGGATAATCCTGCTGTGAGAGTGCCAATGCCTGAGATGATGGGGCGTCCAGGGTTTCCAGGTTTACGGATCTTGGGTAGCAGATAGAATACCCCTGGTCAGGGCTCTAGGGGTGTGTCTGTGTAGATTTGTTCCTGTGTTATAGCAGAGAGTTTCCTGAGCAGATGATGTAGTTTCTTTGATACTCCTCAGTGGGATCAGAGGACAGTGGCCTATAGAATGTGGTGTTGGAGAGTTGCCTGGCAGCCTCCTGTTCATAATCCAACCTGTTCAACACAGCACCTCCTCTGTCAGCCCCTTTGATTATAATGTCAGAGTTGTTTCTGAGGCTGTGGATGGCGTTATGTTCTGTACGACTAAGGTTATGGGGCAAGTGATGCTGTTTGTTCACAATTTCAGCCTGTGCACATCTGCACTTCTATGTAGAAGTCCAGTCTGTCTTTTCAACCATCAGGAGGAGTCCACACAGAGACATGCACAGTCTTTAAGGTGCCACCGGGCTCCTTGTTACCTTTATTTACTGAGGGTATGTCTACACTTGCAGAGTTTTTGCATTGTCAGTTTTACCGGTGATAGGGAGCTGGTCAAAGTAAAGCTCTGGTTTGAGTACTCACTTAATTCCTCAGGCATCAGAGAGTGTTTACATTAGCAGCACTTCCATCAGGGATGAGAGCAGTGGTCTAGGGCAGCTATCCCACAATGCAGCTCTCTCCAGTTTGACAATGGGTCCTGTGGGAAAGGGGGGGGGTGATCGCGGGGCATCCTGGGTCCCTGCACAGCCTCCTCTCCCCAAACACTGATACGCTCCAGTAGCTCAGCATTGCTCGAAGCAGGGGATCATTTGCTCCGTGGAGCAGGCACTGTCACCTGGCCAGATAAGTGAGCACTTGCCAAGAAAACAGGAAGGGGCGTTTCAAAGTTCCCGGGCTTTACAGGGGAAGGGGTGGACGTCTGTTTACCTGGCAACAGAGCAGCACCTAGGCACCTAGGCACTGTGGGATATCCTCAGGAAGCTAAAAGCTGTGTAAACAGGAAGAACGTGTCTTCACTTGCACATCACTGCAAAAGCATCACCGGTAAGAGCTGTATGCCTCTAGATGCTCCCATGGGTTTTGCGCAAAAAAGGTACTTTTTCCGCTTTAAATGGCAAGTGTAGACATGCCCAAAGAGAGAGCTGAATTCAGTTTTCAGTTATATCAGTGCAACCCAATTAATTTCACTGAAGTTTTAAGTGAGGAGAGAGTCTGGGCCAAAGCCTTCAGTTCTGCAAACTACCACATTGTACTGACACAAAGATCAGACTGCTTGAAAGACTAAATAACTATTGGCCAGATCCTGCTGTCCTTACTCAGGCTGCATGCCCACTGACTTCAATGGGAGTTTCACCTGAATAAGGACTAGTGTACGGGGTACCAAATAAGATTGCTGACAAAAATATCTTTTTGTCAAAATAAACACATTTTTTCTCTTCTTTCTTAAAATAAATGTTCCTCTTTTTTAAATGGACTGTTCAGAAAAACCCCCACAGTCAATTAAAACATCAGTTCTATCCCTTGTTTTAAGGTTAGCTCTTCCTCTGTAGATTGACTGCACCCTCTTTAGGGCCGCACACTATTTGTATTGGATTATTTCTATTTCCAAGTGTGCAGTTGTACCGTAAATGGAACACAAAGAGGCAGGTTTATAACTGAATGCATTACAGCTTTGGTCCACAGCCCTGAGACTCTGAGATGCTGTAGTCTTTTGTTTCAGACACATGTAGATAAACTACAACATTTTCCATGACTGCTATAATGCAGAATATGAGAAACTCTTGGGATGGTTTAAGCTGCAGGGTATTCTCCCAGAGTTCTGTCCAAGAATAATCTAGTAAAAATGTGGACAGAGAACCATCGACCTCTGCTTTCCCCTGAACATATGCAGCTCTGATCAGTCTGGTATTTCAAGAAAAACAAGGTCCTGAACCCTAATCCTCAGACACATAACAAAGCGTACTTCACAGCTGTGATGCACAGCAACTATCAGCTCCGAGGCCTGAGTGGGTCCCAAGACAATGCCTCCTTTATCACCCAGAGGACAAATATCTAGACAGCAATATTTTCTGCTTGAATGCTTCAAGCATCTCGCGCAACTCCTGACTGAAAGAGAAAACTGAGCTGAGAGTGTTTGCTGAGTGATTATTTTAATTTACTACTTGATGTAAATCTAAATGAACTGACATCCAGCTTGAGATGGACAGAAAACAATCATAGGGAAAAAAAGAAAGAAGGCTAATATTACAATATCATTTGAGAAGCACAGGTTTAGGCATCTTTAGCAATGGCAATCTAAGAGATAGGGAGAAAGGGTCTGTATTCTGTTTTCTTCACTCAATTACCATAATAAGTTCTGTATTTTTGGGGCTGTTTATTTATCAGGCTACGATAACAAGGGAGCTCAGAAATTGTTGTCTGGATGGAAGATGACAAAGCACCAGAGAGAAAGCACTCACATGCAGGGCGATTGCTGGTTCTCATGCATCTGATTATTCTTTTCTGGATTCGGAAGCAAAAATAATCATTTTTTGGAAATAACCAAAATGAAACTCATTTGGGGAGAAAAGAAATGCAAGAAAACTTCCATGTAAGGTTTTAGAATTCTTTAAAAAATGATGTCATATTCCTGTTAAGTCGCTGTGCAGAGCTTCCTCATATAAACAATGTGTTTGGAACCTGGCCTACCTGCTTTGGGGATTCTGTCACTGCTGGTCTGAGATCTGGGCTTCTAAATTCTGGTGGCTGCACAGCACCACAGAGTAGCTGGAAAGTAGTCATTATGGCTGAGTGCATGGTACAGACCAAAATGAGACAGATTTGGGTTGTACACACAGAGCCAGGTTTAGCCTGGCCCTTACATAGCTGTGCACTGTGGGGAAGTTAGCCTCCCTATTTGCGCGGCCAGTGGAATTTCAGGGGTGTGTGGGTTCTTCTGTCTCCTTTACTGCTTCAAGGGTCTGCATGACCCCAAATGGAGCAGGGCAAAGAAGCAGGACCACAGCTCCATTTCCACAAAGACCAGCCCCAGAATGGAGGGGTAAAAGCTTTACTGCGGACATGGGTGCAGTAGTAGATACATAACCCCTCAGAATTCTGGGAGGCATTCCCCCGAAGGAGACTGCTTCCTGGTGCTCCTCCTGGGATGGGGCAGTATGGCAGTGCCCCACCGATGAGCCAGTATCTCTAAGGCATCACTGAGCCCGAACTCTGATGTCTCTCTTTCGGCACATCAAAGAGCCACATCACACTACCACCGTTTGCTGCATCAATCTGCGAAGTTTTTTGATTCCACCATGGTCTGTCCAGACATACATTGTGGTGTTGGGGTAGTTACTGGGTGGAAACAATGCATGTGCATAATTCCCCACAGATCACTTTGAAAACGTACGCCTATATATTTTGTAAAGTTCCACTTTGCGTCTGCAAATAGAAAATGGAAAATCCTATAGAATTTAACAGGGAAGCAAGCAATAGGCTTCCACAAAAATGTATTAGGGTTCCATAGAAATCACTCTAAAAGCACACAGATGTTAGACGAGAACAATATACCTTTGTAAAAGTGTTTTGAATCACTATCCTATAGAACACTGTGTGACATTGATCTCTGGTTGTGAACTGAAAGCTTGAGACAAAATTAACCAAATTAACACAGTGGCTTGGAACAATTTCACCAGGTGGCAATTTACACTGTGAACTGTGGACATTTTTGCCAAGCACTTAGCAGAGAGAGAGATGATCACTACTTCAGATGAAGAGAAAGGACTGGATTGAAAAGGATCATTCATCACTGAGACCAACCTGAACATTACCAAGCAAGCACCTGAACAGACTTTTAAAATATCTCTGCCATAATAGTTGATCATACAGTACTGTCTAGGTTAGTTTAGTCCCATAACAAACTCTCATAAGTATATTTTTCTAATTATTCAACAAAATTTACTGAAAAGGGAATTTAAAATAAATGTACATATGTTACACATTAGAGCATACACCAGAGTTATAAATAAACGACAGAAAATAGTATAGAGTCATGCCATCTTTACAATTACATGTTTAGAACAATCTTTTTTTTTTTTTTTTTTGGTAATTGTATTGTGAGACTAACAATAAGAAAGAGAAAATATAAACTAATACATTCAGAATTTATTGAGCTAACAGATGCTTTTTCTAGAGATGAAATTCTCCAGGGAAGTTGTAGGAAATGTAATTTATATTTTTAATGTTATCATGCAGCTACTATAGATGCAGTTCTCTTTGCATTAATAAAGTGTCCAGTTAACATATTATTAGAATTTGAAAATTAAAGGCTGGATCCTGCAACACTTATATGAGTCATGCTTTATCACATGAGTAGATCCCAACATGAGTAAATGTTGCAGGATAAGGCCCTTCTGAAATAAGCAAAACTTCATTAGACTCTTCAAGTGTCTTTAGTGTTGTGTTCTAACAGAGTCCAAGACTTCAAGTACATGTAAACTCACTTCACTCACATGAGTAGTCCCACTGATGTCAATGGGATTTTAGATTTGCGTGAGTATGATAAGACTGGTACATAAGATATGTGACATACTGGAAGGTGATAATATTAAAAATATTTTCGTATCTTCATTTTCTCAAAACTATTTGGTGTACAATAAATTCTATACACTAATGCAATAATACAGACCTAGATTCTGCCAGCCTGACCCATGCTTAGTAGCTCCTGCTGCTTATTCCTCAACAGAAGCAACATTCCGCTGCTCATGATGTCACAATTAGCTGTTGCAGAGATGACTGTGATGTCATAAAAAGAGGATGAACTCAACTGGAGAATGAGCAGCCTAAAGAGCAGATGAATTCCTAAGCAACACACAGCTGAATTTCATACAAACAACCCTTGTAATAGAACAGTGGTCTCCAAAGTGGGGTGCGCAAGAGGATCCTTGGGGGTGCGCGGCAGGAGGAGTGCTTTTTTTTTTTTTGCTTTTGCAAAAATGGTAGAGCCGGCACAGCAGGGGGTGCGTGCTCAAAATTTTTTTTACTGATAGGGGTGCGCAGTCAAAAAAGTTTGGAGACCACTATAATAGAAAGTGAGGGAAGAATACCCCACTTCTAGAAAATACATGCTACATTATCAAAGTTGCTTATAAAGTAATTTCATCAGGTGTCATCAACATTTTAAACCCACCAAAACAATACATATTTAAATTAATAATATTAATAATATCCCCCCTCAATAGATTTAAGAGCCCTGGCTTTAAAAACAAGAACACTAAAAACTCAGATCCTCTGAATTCTTTCTCATGTCACAGAATTTTAGCACAATTTATCTAGGTAAGTTTTAATTACTGCCTCCCCAGAAAGACAGTACTCTGTGTAAATAAAAGAAATATAATTGATAAATGTAGTGAGATGGTACTGGGTTGTTTAAATAGACCATTAAGCTCAAATGTCTGAAGTTAAATTAGACTGTATTCTCTTTCATCTATGGCTTTTGTAAGCACAACTGGCATGTGTAATCTTGTCCATGTTAATTTTTACTGCCACGGTCAAAAAGCTTGGGAGGAATTTTCTATCTTTATTTGACGTCATCACAGTAGCTGAGTTAGCTCCCTTGGTGAAGAGAGTGAAAGAAGGCAAGTTAAGGGAAAGAAGGAATTTTCAAAGGAAAGAAAAAGTTTGAGGGAAACATATGGTTTAAATGCTCTAGTCTATTTCAGATCAAGCTGAGAGAGTTGAGATCTGTTGGTTCAGAGATCCAGTTCACTGCACATTCCTACTGTGCCTGCCTACTAATTGCATCCCATATTTGTCAATCAAATATTTGCAATTAACAAAAATATTCCCTTAAGAGACATATAACAGAGGCTGCTAAGTATCCATTGCTTTGCTATTAGAGTCAGTGCAAAAAAAAAAAAAAAAAACCTCTTTAAAAATATTCTACTGCTGATGACACTGCCAGACACTTCCAGTCAAAACATTAACAAGCAGAATAGGTGGCATGGGGGCTTTCAAAGGGATTTTTTTCAAAGAAGAGAAACTTTGATCTTAGTGTTTCTGACCCATCCTCCACCTCTGATTCTTCAATCTACAAGTACATATAGTGATTTAATTTCAGTCAGTGCATAACTTGCCTAAGGATAAAAGTTGATCTGGATTTTTTTTTTATTTAACTCCAATTTAACTAATGCTCTAGAGCTGCTCTTCCCTCCTGCCCCCCACGTAACACACACATACACAAATTCCAAATAGAGACTGAAGAAAGCACACTAGAATAATAAGAACTGCACATGGTTCAGAGGAAGTACTAATTAATAAATAGGTAGACATGCCAGTAATTTGTTGGGAATTCTGTATGCAACAATGAAGCTTAGCAGCTATGCACTGATGTTTTATAAATCTATATTACATCTGAAGGTGGTGTTTGAATGCTTGTATCATTGTGGTTTGAGTCAAACAAACTTCTGTGATAAGAAATGATTAAACAAAACAAACAAAATCCCTTCCCTGTCTTTTCGGATAAAGTCCAAACATAAGTCCACAAGAGGAATATATCATTCAAATCAACTACTTGTCGTAATTGCATAAACCCCTCAGTCACAGAAACACAATAGAATTTGTGATGAACTATTATACTCAAAGAAATGCCTGGTGTAAATGGAGAGCTTTTGCAAAATGTTACTACTGGACAGATTATATGACCGAAGTGGTGAACTTTATACCTCATCCATGACAAAATGGACTGGTCTGAGCACTGGACAAAGAGTTAACAACTCCAGAATTCCAATTCTACTGCTTACATTAACTCTCTTTGTGTTCTTGTGCAAGTTATTTAATCTACCTGAAAATAGTACTAAGATGGTTAGGTTTAGTCTACACTAGAAAACGTTTGCTCGTACAGCTATACCAATATACCTATACCATAAACCCTTCTAGTGTAGACGCAGCTTATACAAGCAAAATACTGCTTTTGCAGGTACAGCTTATTCCAGTTGTCACAATAAAATAATCTATACAGCTAAAGCACTTTTTTTTTTGCATAACTGCATCTACTTTTTGGCTTCTGTATGTATAGAAATATAATTAAAAATCACACCTGTGTGTGACTTTTCTATATGGCAAAAGTTTCTAGTTTAGATTTGGCCTTACTTAACTAATATTTGCAAAGTGGTTAGAAAATGCAAAGTGCTATAGTGGTTCTAAGTGTTATTGCCATGGCTTATTTTTAAATAAATTAGCCACCTACATTGTGGGTGATTGTAAAGCTAAATATTTGCAATTTTTATAGCTGCAGAAAATGGGTGGAGGTAATAGGATACAAGGTTCTCATGTAGCCCCATGTCTGTAAGGCTGAAAATGAAAGGGAGCTGTGGCTGTAGTCTAAAAAAAACCTCCTTTACGATATGTGCTGGCCAATTTTACCTTACTGTGTAGTACAATTGCTGGCTATAATTTGAAAGAACGGAACACTGGACATTCTCAGTCAAGTGGCAACTTGGCTTTCATACAGCGTATAATTCCATAGCAAAGAAACATAAACCAAGAGCCCTGCCCTTGGGTGTTTTGAAAAATTTAGTGATGTCCCTTATTGTCTGACTTATTATGAAAAGAAACAAATTAATCACTTTGACTGCAAGGAACTGGAGAACAGAGAAACAAGGCAGCTGAACAACAGACTTATCCCACACCAGGCTTGTAGGCAGATAATCAGCCTAGTGACCATCCACAGACTTTGAAGCCACTGCTGAATAAACAGAATCTAAAGCTTGGCATTTGTATCCCACAGCTGCCTATGTACCCCTATGTGTGGCCACTGGTGTTGGCTTCAAAAGTGGAGCAGATAAAGGAGGACAGCAAAGCTGGGCAACACAGATAGCAACAAAAAGAAGGCAGTGCCTAACTAGCATTGAAATGGCTCATGTCAATGAGATTTACAATTGCATAGTTGCCTAGAAAAGCATCATTTGTGCATATATGTATTCAACTATCAAGTTGCAGTGGGTTGTCAGATTACAGAATTTTATCATCAAGATTGGGGTGGGGGGAAAGGGTGAGCAAAGGTAGGGGTGACTAGATGTCCCGATTTTATAGGGACAGTCCAGATATTTGGGGCTTTGTCTTCTATAGGAGCCTATTACCCCGCACCACCTGTCACTATATTTCACACTTGCTGTCTGGTCACCCTAGGCAAGGGAAAAGCAAGAAGAGAAGGAAGGTATTTTCTGTTTATGTCCTTCATTTCCTGGGTGCGAGACACTTTTGATCCAGGAGGTTCTGTGGTAGAGTAAATATGTTTCACAAGATAGAGGTGTCTGAAATATTTAAGAAGTTCCCTGGTTTTTACTTGTAGCCTCATTGATGATAAAGCTTACACATCATGACATGGTGAGTTGAAGCAGTGATTAAGAGGCTATTGCATATGCTCTTCCCAGCTGAATTGTTGTTCTCATTGTTGTTGTTTTTAGAGCACAGAGAAAGTGTCTGCAACAGCTGCTAATAAGCTCTTATGCGACTCCACTAACATTTTGATCTGATCACCAGAGAAGGGCATAGTGGGAGTTGCAGAAGCTGGTCTCAATGGTTTGACAAAAACATCCCTGACATATTTCAGCTACAGTAGAAAGTTTTTGACACTGCGAAGAAATTAAATTGTGTGCATGCAAGAGTCGAAAGGTTGAATAAGAATGTGGGATTTGTGTGTGTACTCAGGAAATTGAAAGCATGTACAAAGCAGATTGTGGCATCCTGCACCTGCCAAAGTAGGACCATGCGTGTGATGTCTCAGAAACTATAGGGGGAGATTTTCCAAGACACAAATAGAAGTTAGATGCTCAATTTCCATAGACTTTCAGTGGACGAACTGCCTATTGTGTATTTCTATTTCATGGATGCCTCAAGCAATTTGGACCTCACTCTAAAATACTCTTGCTTGAGGTTTCCAATTTCCATTTTAGGTTGACCTAAAACAATGGTGTATCTTGACAATGTTGCGATCTGCATGGGAAAACTAAATTCCCAGTCTACTGCAGGACTGTCGCTTAGAAGCTGCATGCACCTACAGCAAATTACAACTGATACTGCCATTGCTTTTCACCTTAAATATACATTCATTGCAAAATCGGCTGGGGTACTGCAACAGATCCTTGCACAGCCCATTATTTGTGTTCCAAAAATGCATCTCTTCTATTGGAGGAGAGATACAAACATTAGGGAGGAGTCTAACTGTGCGTGAGCCTGAAAGCAAACACTGTAAGCAGAAAACAGTTTTCCTCAGCAGGTCTCTGTTTCTCACCAGATAGTTTGGATGAGGACACAAAAGTAGCTCACCTTGTCACTGCCAGTTCAGCGCCTGAGTCAGACAGGCTTGAGACAGGTCCAGATGGCAGGTAAAAAGGATGCATCAAGAATTTCCACAGCAGTATATTGTAGCGGATGGCTAATTACTACCCCTCCTTGGGTAAGGTGCACATTATTTGTGAGACAGTGGTAATTATGTCTTTAGGACTATCCTGCTTAAAATCAGATTATGCAATTGCACTGGCAGGGGGGGAAAAAGTGTACTTCATTTAGGAGGTTGAACCAGAATCTATGTGCATGTACATTACAGAAGCATGTATACAGTATGTGAATGCACATGTGTGCACATAAGTACCCTTCTGAAGTACTATTCCACATTCCACATTGATGGGTCAATAGAAAGGTTTTAGAACAAACTGATAAGTTAAACAGTAATTAGTTGTGAGGACCAGGTGGTATTCACCCAAGAGTTCTGAAGGAACTCAAATATGAAATTGCAAAGTAGTATGTAACCTATCTTTGAAACTAGCTTCTATAAAATATAACTGGAAGGTAGCTAATATGATGCTGATTTTTAAAAAGGGCTTCAAGGGTGATCCTGGTAATTGCAGGGTAGTGAGCCTAACTTCAGTACCAGGCAAACTGATTGAAACTATATTAAATAACAGCATTATCAGACACATACATGAACACGATTTGTTGGGGAAGAGTCAACATGGTTTTTGTAAAGGGAAATCATGCCTCACTAATCTACTAGGTTTCTTTGATTGGGTCAACAAGCATATGGATCCAACAAGGGTGATCCATTCAATATAGCATACTGGGATTTTCAGAAAGCCTTTGACAATTTCCCGCACCAAAAGTGCCTATGGAAACAAAGTAGTCATGGGATAATATGGAAGATCCTCTCATGGATCAGTAACTTGTAAAAGATAGGAAACAATTGTAGGAATAAATGGTCAGTTTTCACAATGGAGAGTGGTAAACAGCAGTGTACCCCAAGGAGCTGTAGTGGGACCTGTGCAGTAATCATTAATGGTCTGGAAAAGGGAATGAACAGTGAAGTGGCAAAGTTTGCAGGTGATACAAAATTATTCACGATATTTAAGTCCAGAGCTGACCATAAAGAGGTACAAGGAGATCTCACAAATTGGTGACTGGGCAACAAAATGGCAGATGAAATTCAACATTGATAAGTGCAAAGTAATGCACATTGGAAAAAATACACATATATAATGATGGGTTCTGAATTAACTGTTACCATTCAACAAAGAGCTCTTGGAGTCACTGCTTTTAATTGTCTGAAAACTTCAGTTCAATACACAGCAGCGGTCAAAAAGGCTAACAGAATGTTAGGAACGATTAGGAAAAAGACAGAAAATAAGAAAGAAAATATCATGATGCCACTATATAAATCCATGGTGCCCCTGCACCTTGAATATGGAGTCCAATTCTGGTTGCTCTGTATATAGTGGAACAGGAAAAGGTTCAAAGACTAGTAACAAAGATGATCAAGGGTGTGGAACAGCTTCCATATGAGGAGACACTAAAAAGATTCGGGCTGTTCAGTGTAGAAAAGAGACAACTAATGGGGATATGATAGAGGTTGATAAAATCATGAAACGTGGAAAAAAGTATTATTTTCCCTTTCACACAATATAAAATCCAGGGGTTTCCCGATGAAATGAGCAGGCAATAGGTATGTGTGTAGGAGTGGTGCTAGAGGGGAAGAAGCACACTGAAACAGAGAGAGAAGGAAGCTACATACCCAGCCTGGAGAAGCATGATGTTGTGCTGGCTTAAAGCTGCTTGAGGCTATCAGCAAAGAAATGATCTCCTGTTGTTTGGCTCCTCCTGTGTTCAGGGAAGCAGTGCTTTATGTACATTCTGTGTAAATAAACAGGATTGGACAAAAGAAATATGGACACCATCATCAGTTTCTCCTCCTAACTGGAACACCCTAGTTGCTCATGGTAAAAAGGGGTAACATTACTGATGGGAGTTATGCAGTTATCATTGTTGTAATATCTATCCAGGACTACAATAAGCAATTTCCTGAAGTTCCTGCCATATGTTGTCAGTGCATATGGCTGCACATAATTTCTGTAACAAGGAGTTTTTTCAACTGTGTGTTAGGGTTGCAAAGACAGGGGAAATAAGGTAAGTGCTGGGAAAGAAGCAAGCTGTGAGAAGGATGAAAAAAAGAATATGGGTATTAGAAAGAAAGAGAAGAGAGGAGAAGAATGAAACAAAGGCAGAAAGGAGGGAGAGATGGGAGGAAGAGGATAAAATAGGAGACTAGTTGAAAAGAGCCAAGGAAAAAGATGCATAGGCAGAGGCAGGGGAAAGGGAGAGGAAAGACCCGAAAAGAAGTTTTGTATAGAAAGAGCAAAGAAGGAGAAATGAATTTGAAACATTTTAACTGTTTTAGAGTCTCCTGCCATGAATGATGCTGTGGAAGACCTAGTTTTTCACTCTGGCTGCATCAGCTCTTATGCAGTGCCAAATACACTAGCAGCACTGGATCGGCAATATAGACTACCAGTGGTGGCTCTTTTTGTTAGTAATTGACAGAAAGTGCTGTTTTCCATTGTGTCAGTTCAGCACAGCATAAACAGACAGACTAGCCTCAGAGACAAGTGATAGAAACTTTGTGGAAAGGTCGTTGCTGTGATCAGGCAACAGTCAGAGCCTCAATACAAATATTTGAGCCTTGCTAGCAAGAAATCTAGGAAATATCTTTTCAGTCTTCTAGTAATATGGAATGGTGGTTTATCTGACAGCTCTGCAACTCTATACAGACACCCAAATAATGCAGCAAGACCAGACAGCGTGAGCACTGTGGATGTCAGACTAGATCACTTTTGCTGAACATGTACAGATTATGCACATGTTCTTGATCTGTGGTCTCCATATTCTGCCATTCCTTAGTTGTGGAACTGATTGCAAAATCCACATCTTAGTACAGAATTGTACTGCACTGATCTGCTCCAGCACAGATCCCTGGCATAAGCTAAGGAAACAAACTAAAGTGCTGTAACTTAAGCCAGTAGCCTATGACTCCCCAGTGGTTATTCCACAACTGGGGGATCAATGGGGCATACAGATGCCCTGGCTATGTCTCCTTTTCTTTCCAGACATGCTGGTGGAATCCTCCAGGGGCCCGTTAAGCCCATTTTACACAGCTGGAGTGGCACAAATCAGCCAGGCCAACGCGAGGATCTGGCCCATAATGCTTTCTCATGCATTTTCCCATTTTAAGTGATCCAGGAAATGAAGTTGCCACCATTTCCACAGTCCAACTGATCTCACAGCTAGTTATCACTCAAACAGTACTCTGGGCCAATCACCTGTTTTCCTCCCTCTCCTTAGCCCTGTAGGTCTTAATTTCTCCCTTGCTGATTTTGTTTAGATTTATAATGCAGACATATGAACACTAAACAACAGACCGGGTATTTGGGGTGAGCTAGTGCTGCAATGTGTGGAATGCCTTTCCACTGGTCTCTCACTGGACAATGTTCAGTATGGTTTTTTAAAAAACAACAACAACAACTTGAGCATAAATAGAATCATAGAATCATAGAATATCAGGGTTGGAAGGGACTTCAGGAGGTCATCTAGTCCAACCCCCTGATCAAAGCAGGACCAATTCCCAACTAAATCATCCCAGCCAGGGCTTTGTCAAGCCGGACCTTAAAAACCTCCAAGGAAGGAGACTCCACCACCTCTCTAGGTAACGCATTCCAGTGCTTCACCAACCTCCCAGTGAAATAGTGTTTCCTAATATCCAACCTAGACCTCCCCCACTGCAACTTGAGACCATTGCTCCTTATTCTGTCATCTGTCACCACTGAGAACAGCCGAGCTCTATCCTCTTTGGAAACCCCCTTCAGGTAGTTGAAAGCAGCTATCAAATCCCCCCTCATTCTTCTCTTCTGGAGACTAAACAATCCCAGTTCCCTCAGCCTCTCCTCATAAGTCATGTGCTCCAGACCCCTAATAATTTTTGTTGCCCTCCGCTGGACTCTTTCCAATTTTTCCACATCTTTCTTGTAGTGTGGGGCCCAAAACTGGAAACAGTACTTCAGATGAGGCCTCACCAATGTCGAATAAAGGGGAACGATCACGTTCCTCGATCTGCTGGCAATACCCCTACTTATACAGCCCAAAATGCCGTTAGCCTTCTTGGCAACAAGAGCACACTGTTGACTCATATCCAGCTTCTCGTCCACTGTGACCCCTAGGTCCTTTTCTGCAGAACTGCTACCTAGCCATTCGGTCCCTAGTCTGTAGCAGTGCATGGGATTCTTCCGTCCTAAGTGCAGGACTCTGCACTTGTCCTTGTTGAACCTCATCAGGTTTTTTTTGGCCCAATCCTCTAATTTGTCTAGGTCCCTCTGTATCCGATCCCTACCCTCTAGTGTATCTACCACGCCTCCCAGTTTAGTGTCATCTGCAAACTTGCTGAGAGTGCAGTCCACACCATCTTCCAGATCATTAATAAAAATATTAAACAAAACCGGCCCCAGGACCGACCCTTGGGGCACTCCGCTTGAAACCGGCTGCCAACTAGACATGGAGCCATTGATCACTACCCGTTGAGCCCGACGATCTAGCCAGCTTTCTATCCACCTTACAGTCCATTCATCCAGCCCATACTTCTTTAACTTGGCGGCAAGAATACTGTGGGAGACCGTATCAAAAGCTTTGCTAAAGTCAAGGAATAACACATCCACTGCTTTCCCCTCATCCACAGAGCCAGTTATGTCCTCATAGAAGGCAATTAGGTTAGTCAGGCATGACTTCCCCTTGGTGAATCCATGCTGACTGTTCCTGATCACTTTCCTCTCCTCTAAGTGTTTCATAATTGATTCCTTGAGGACCTGCTCCATGATTTTTCCAGGGACTGAGGTGAGGCTGACTGGCCTGTAGTTCCCTGGATCCTCCTTCTTCCCTTTTTTAAAGATGGGCACTACATTAGCCTTTTTCCAGTCATCTGGGACCTTCCCCGTTCACTATGAGCTTTCAAAGATGATGGCCAATGGCTCCGCAATCACATCCGCCAACTCCTTTAGCACCCTCGGATGCAGCGCATCCAGCCCCATGAATTTGTGCTCATCCAGTTTTTCTAAATAGTCCCAAACCACTTCTTTCTCCATGGAGGGCTGGTCACCTCCTCCCCATACTGTGCTGCCCAGTCCATCAGTCTGGGAACTGACCTTGTTTGTGAAGACAAAGGCAAAAAAAGCATTGAGTACATTAGCTTTTTCCACATTCTCTGTCACTAGGTTGCCTCCCTCATTCAGGAAGGGGCCCACACTTCCCTTGACTTTCTTCTTGTTGCTAACATACCTGAAGAAACCCTTCTTGTTACTCTTAACATCTCTTGCTAGCTGCAACTCCAAGTGCGATTTGGCCTTCCTGATTTCACTCTTGCATGCCTGAGCGATATTTTTATACTCCTCCCTGGTCATTTGTCCAATCTTCCACTTCTTGTAAGCTTCTTTTTTGTGTTTAAGGTCAGCTAGGATTTCACTGTTAAGCCAAGCTGGTCGCCTGCCATATTAACTATTCTTTCTACACGTCGGGATGGTTTGTTCCTGCAACTGCAATAAGGATTCTTTAAAATACAGGTTTCAGAGTAGCAGCCGTGTTAGTCTGTATCCGCAAAAAGAACAGGAGTACTTGTGGCACCTTAGAGACTAACAAATTTATTAGAGCATAAGCTTTCGTGGGCTACAACCCACTTCTTCGGATGCAGTTGGTTGTAGCCCACGAAAGCTTATGCTCTAATAAATTTGTTAGTCTCTAAGGTGCCACAAGTACTCCTGTTCTTTTTAAAATACAGCCAGCTCTCCTGGACCCCTTTGCCCTTCATGTTATTCTCCCAGGGGATCCTGCCCATCTGTTCCCTGAGGGAGTCAAAGTCTGCTTTTCTGAAGTCCAGGGTCCGTATTCTGCTGCTCTCCTTTCTTCCTTGTGTCAGGATCCTGAACTCGACCATCTCATGGTCACTGCCTCCCAGGTTCCCATCCACTTTTGCTTCCCCTACTAATTCTTCCCTGTTTGTGAGCAGCAGGTCAAGAAAAGCTCTGCCCCTAGTTGGTTCCTCCAGCACTTGCACCACGAAATTGTCCCCTACACTTTCCAAAAACTTCCTGGATTTTCTGTGCACCGCTGTATTGCTCTCCCAGCAGATATCAGGGTGATTAAAGTCTCCCATGAGAACCAGGGCCTGCGATCTAGCAACTTCTGTTAGTTGCTGGAAGAAAGCCTCGTCCACCTCATCCCCCTGGTCTGGTGGTCTATAGCAGACTCTGACCACAACATCACCCTGGTTGCTCACACTTCTCAACTTTATCCAGAGACTCTCAGGTTTTTCTGCAGTTTCATACCGGAGCTCTGAGCAGTCATACTCCTTTCTTGCATACAATGCAACTCCCCCACCTTTTCTGCCCTGCCTGTCCTTCCTGAACAGTTTATATCCATCCATGACAGTACTCCAGTCATGTGAGTTATCCCACCAAGTCTCTGTTATTCCAATCGCATCATAGTTCCCTGACCGTGCCAGGACTTCCAGTTCTCCCTGCTTGTTTCCCAGGCTTCTTGCATTTGTGTATAGGCACTTAAGATAACTCATCGATCGTCCCTCTTTCTCAGTATGAGACAGGAGTCCTCCCCTCTTGCGCTCTCCTGTTCTTGCTTCCTCCCAGGATCCCATTTCCCCACTTACCTCAGGGCTTTGGTCTCCTTCCCCTGGTGAACCTAGTTTAAAGCCCTCCTCACTAGGTTAGCCAGCTTGCTTGCGAAGATGCTCTTCCCTCTCTTCGTTAGGTGGAGCCCGTCTCTGCCTAGCACTCCTCCTTCTTGGAACACCATCCCATGGTCAAAGTACTCAGTAGTTTTAAGCATGACCTTGAACCAAATCTCTAGAGTAGCTAGAAATGTGACTCTTGTATTAAAATTTGGAGCTAGGCCTAAACTCCATATTTTAGATCCAAATCTAAACTTTCCAAAGTTCTTGTGTATTCGATCTGTGATTTTTTAGTTCAGTTTCATAGGGACCCGCCACAGTAGTTGGATATGGAACTAGATCCAAACTTCTCCAGAAACCAGAGGTGTTTCGATCTGAGTATTTGGTTGGGCCCAGCTCTCTACTAAAAATCAATGCTAAGAAAATTAGCAATCAAATTTTTAGGATAGGTATTTAATAAGACAAGTTTTGACTAAATATAAAAAAGCAAAATTTATTCCTTGGGTATATTGTTTTATCACATGAGTCTCTCCATGAGTCCTCATACTCAGGGGGAGGGAGGACTGTCATTTCAGTCACAGCATATTTTCTGCATGCTTAGAAACAAGAATTAATTATTATTATATATTTTTATTATCATAGCACCTAAGAGCCCCAGTCCTAGACCAGGACCCTATAGTATTAAAAATATAATGTATTATCTGCAGATTCAGCCCTGTACTCTGATACCTTGGCATACACCCACTACTATGCGTGCCTGATACAATGACCAATGAAGTTAATAAAAAGACTCCAAGTGACTTCAATGGGTGATGGATCAGCCACCATACCTGGTAAAATAATGCACTATACATGTGTGCACAGATACAGAAGGTAATTTTTGAAGGTTATGCTGTAATGTGCACCTGTGGACACCCCGAAAGGATAAATGTCTGTATGTTTATATTCCCACTGCATTTTAAAAGTAGTAGCCTCCTATGGATCAGAGAACAATTGTTTAATTTGTATGTAATGTTCTTAACACACAGGATCACACAGGGCTTTATAACTGTATGGTAAAGAGCAAACAAAGCTTTTAAAGGTGAAATAAAAGAAGGGAAGCCAGTCTGTTACTTGCAGAGGAGGGGATTGAGGCTGGAGAACAAGAACTGCAAATATAAGGGGTTTCATGAGCAACAGAGCTACACACCACTGCGGATTGTGAGTCACAGGACCTGTCAGAGAAATGATTTTGCTTTGCAAATATAGAGGGGCGTGGCAGTAATTAAAAAACAACAACGTCCCAGTCATGAATTTACCATTTTTAGTTAACAGAGCCTTGTTCAAAGCAAAATGGAGACATAATGGCAACGTAAGCGGCAATGGCTCTTTGAAGCAAACCTTCAGCGATCAACAATGAAAGCCTGTGATAGATTCGTTCTTTTCTCAGTCAGTGAGGAACTCAGCATTAATTAATTTAGGACACACCTTTCGGAAGCTTGGTTATTCCCTTGGGCAGCTGCTTTACCTCACATTAATTTACGGTTCAACGGCAATTTTATGGATACTTGAACTTTTATTACTATATAACCTGTATAACCAGGGTTGAACAGATTTTGCTAGTAGGATAAATGATAACTTGGTTATAAAATGAGTCATTGGCATTACTTTTTCAATACATTATGGTCCAGATTGTCAGAGGCCTTTGCTCAGCCACGCTGGTGTGGAGGGGCACACAAGCAGCCTGTACCTCCTCGCATGGCTGCAATAGCAGCCTGTGCTCTGGACAGCGACAATAGAGACTGCTCACTCCTGCACCACTGCTCCCCCACAACCAAACAGGGACAGGGCGTGGGGGGAGGAGATGGCCTCTTGGCCTGGACCCCATCTGCAGCCTAGGAGATGAAGCAGAGAGCTCACCCCCAGCCATTGCCCAGGGAGCGGTCTTGGAGAGCCTGTGTCTGCCAGAGGCACCATCTCTCCAGTACTCCTCTGGGAGCAGTGAGGCTCCACTCCACTCCCCCTGCAGCAGGTGCTGGCTGAGAAGCTACAATCTAGCTCTTCTAGGGACTTGATCCTAGAAGGTGCTGAGTACTCTGGCCCTGATCCAGTAACACACTTAAGTACATGAGTGGTCCCAGTGCCTTCAACTGGACTATTCACTTACTTAAAGTTAAGCACATGCTTAAGTGCATTCCTGTATTGGAGCCAGGACCATATCAGGGTTTTCTGCTGGAGATTTCAAAGCTGGCCACTTCATTGAACTTTAATCCTCTGGCTCACTCTTCAACTTGACTTTGAAATTCCAGTGGCCCTTACACCCAAAGAGTGAGCCCCAAAATTATACCCAATGGGCCACAACCCTCTGTCTGTTACAGTGGTGTAAATCTAGAGTGTTCAATGAAATTACACCAACGGAAGTGAAAGTAGAATTTGGCCCATGGATTTCAGTCCCCAAATCAGTCAGAGCTCAAATTACTCCAACTGCTAGAAACAACAGGGCAGTCATCTTTAATTTAACATGTGGAAGAGACTCCTTGTTAAGTTTGTCTCTGTTAGAGAAGACCCTGATAGTCCAATGCTTGTATAAAGTGGTAGTGCAATTGGCACAGGAATTATTTGTCTTCACTGGAACTACTTGCATGAGTAAGTGTTCACTAATGTGAATACACATTGTGTGATCTGGTTGTAAATGAGAAATAGAACAGAAAGCTGGAGAACAGGTATTTGAGCAGCTAATGGGTTAATTTAACTGCTTTAGTTTTGGATTGTCTGAGAGAAAATGAACAACTTTTTGGACCATTATTGTAATTCCGAAATGTCACAAATCATCCTCAACTCTCTCAGCAGTTGAACGAATAATTGTGAGGAGGGGAGGGACTGACTGGAAAATTATTGTCTGAGGAGATGATACATAAGGCAGGTAAGTTCTTGGTGGATTTTTGTGTCTGAGTTTTTTTATGGTATCAAAACAGGGACCGGTTTAGTCCCGCACACCAGCTACCTCACAAGAACACAGGAAAGCAGAGCCACAAGATACCAGGACAACCTCTCTTTGGTGTAACAGTTCACATGTTTATTTTATTTATTTATTTATTTTTAATGTCCCACATCTCATACTGCCATGGGGTTGTTGTTTTTTTACCTATGTTGGACACAATATCCGAAGCTATGCTGGCTTCCTGGACCATAGCTCACTTCAGACTAAAAATAAACCAGAAAGGGAGCGGGGGGGGGAAATCACAGAAAAGGAAAGGTCATAGTTCCAAAGTCATGTGGACAAAGTTCTCAGTAATCCTCTATTTTAGTTCAGAATACATAGATCCACATAAACTTAATATTATATTTATGTTATTATTGAAAATTATTTATACCATGTAACCTACTATAAACCAGCTGCAAAGCACTGAAGTTTTAGAAACTGTTTTTTAATAATGTTTATAATAAAAGTTATGCCTCATTATTTTAAGATTTCATTAAGGACAGAATCCAGAGCAGTGGAAAAAGCCAGGCCTGGAAGGCAGTTCTCTCTAAAGAAAACAGAACAAAATGATCAGTATAGCAGAAAATATTAGCCAGTATTTCACTTTTAGATAATATTCACCTTGAAAATCAAACCATCAGTTTCTTATGACACAATAACTGATTTTTCTGAAACCCAGCTGATACTAATTTCATTTAAATCCAGTCTTTCTAAATCTGTGTGATCCCATGAATATAGCTGAATGGGAAAAAAGTCTCTTTTCCAGCATTAAAACCATTTGATGGTACCTACAAAAATAAAATATGCAACTTCGTTGAATGAAAGTGTGTGTGTTCCTGGTGGTGCCTCCTTAAGAATGCATGTTGTCATTGATGTACTCAATGCTAGATGATTGTATTTATGGGATGTCCTAAGGATTTTCATGTGCAGACTCTTTTTTTAAGAACTTGGGAGGTCCAGTTGCAATGGTTAGAGATGGGAAAGAGTTTGCACTTGAAACAGATAGCTTATGAGACCCTTCCACTATTTTAGAATTAGAGCTATTTAATGCATGATCTGTGACTCAAAGCTCTGATCTGGCTAATCTTTATTCCACCCTTCTGCCCCACAGAGTTCAAGCCCAAATTAAGCCACACCAAATACTGCGTCCATCTGAGGTGGCTGTTTTGAAGCCTGTGCGAATCTAGCTTTGTTGTTACCAGTACTTCTTAGACATACAAAAATGTAACCCTAGATTTGGAATATAGATGCTCTGCCATAAAAACATAAATAATAAATTCTTCCTAAGGAAACTATATGTTGCTAAGCAAAGCTATGCATTGAAGTCTATCAGTAATAGACTTGACCAGATATTGAATTCCGCTACCTGGCCTTAGCTATTGCTCTTTTTTCCCCATCAAATTCCTGTCCTACCCATGGGTAAGTCTGGTTCTGGAAGACTCCCATGTTCTTATGCCACCTTCTTCTAAAAAGCATGATCTAAAGCTATATTGGACCTAGATTCACCCAAACATCACAAAAATAATGTTGCCCCTGAAGAGTCAGGTATATGGGCTATGCACATTGACCAAGTCAAAATGAAATCTCTCCATCCACTGCCTGCCCTCCTCTCCCCTTGGATCTTGTCATGACATCTCCCTTGGGGCTGAGGGGCCTTCACTGATCCAAGGTGGATCCTGTGCTGGCTGTACACAGTGCCATGCTTGCTGTTTGCAAATGTTCCTCATTTCAGTCCCAAAGTTTCCTATTTTCCATGTAAATTTGATGCCCCCTCACTCTTATTGGAAATTATTAAAATAAGAAATAAAAAGTCATAAAATAGAGGTTGTAGGAAGAGCCATTTACATGACTGAATCATTGAATCCCACATTTTGACTGGGAGAGGTTGAGAGAAATGCTGTTTGCAGTTTGCTTTCAGATCACAGGGCTTGGTACCCAATGGCTGAGGTTTTCAAAGGTGTCTACGAGAGTTGGGTGACTAACTCACTTGGTTTCATTGGGAGTTGGATGCCTAACTCCTTTAGGTGTCTTTGAATGCCCCAGCCAGGAATATTATCTTTAATCTTTCTTTGGCACGCAGGACTCAGGGTGAATTACTGATGTACCCGTCCAAACCACAGAGCTCTGAATTCTTCTACGTGGCATCGGAAGATGTGGAAATGAGTTTAGCCATCCTGTAAATCAGAATCACTCTTGCTATGAATTGATTCGGTGGAGGAAGGCATTTCATACACTGAGTTTTAGTGTCTGTTGCTTGATGGGATCAATTAATTTTTTTACTATCTTTCAACCCTCTTTGAAGTTCTATAAATAGCCTAAGCTAATATAAACTTTTTATATATATATTGGGCATGCAGATCCCCTACTAGGTTATTTAAAACAAAATAGGAAATCTACTATAATATGTTTGTTCAATTGAAAAGGAAATTGAACCACAGTGAACTATGTGGCTCTGACTCTGACAGCTGCAAACAATTCATAGTTAAAATGACTCAGGATAATTCCCAATTTTATTTACCTATTTTTATTTTTTACGGGTTAGAGGGTTCAGAATGACCTTGAATTGAAAGCTCTGTACATGTCCTACTGCTTCCTTTGACTGTGTCCAATATTGCCTCAAAGGTGATGATGTAAAATGCTGGAGAAAAAGCCTGTCCTATCATTGGTGTCAGCATCTGAAAGGGAAGGAATAACATGAATGTAGATTTGATTTAGTCAACACTTCCTTGTGAGAGAGAATTCAAATATTTCTATCATTGATGGCAAATATAGCACTATGGAAAATTTATGTGAGGGGTGATCTGAGGGAGCACAGAGGTCATTAATGTTAGAACAAGCACAATCCTTGGTAGCTTTTCCCTTAATTTCATGGCCCCTCTATGGCTATTTTTGGTGCAGCACCTCTCTTTGCAGCAAATATTTCACAGACAGTGCTGAGGGCAATATAAAGTTGCTGTTAAGAGCAGCAATTCATTCTGGAGAGACAAACAGACATAAACCCTCAATTGTAGCAGAAAACTGAGGTATTAGTGGCTTTTTTTTAATTTACATTTTCCATGTTAGTTCACCTCTAGATCCCAACAGTGTGACTTACTAATTAATTACTATTATTA
Organism: Terrapene triunguis; assembly: GCF_002925995.2. NCBI lineage: Eukaryota > Metazoa > Chordata > Testudines > Emydidae > Terrapene > Terrapene triunguis. Next base: position 20,537,271 of record NW_020664483.1, read on the forward strand.
TCTAATGGCAGTGAAAACTGAAATTACTGCCTGCCTTAAGCATAATAAAATTGACAACAAATTCATAGTTTGTGAATCGCTTTCTCCTACAGTTCTGTTCACAAAGAGAAGAGCATGGTACCATGGTTTGATGGTATATGCAAGCCATCCTGCACACAGCACCATCTGTCATAGCTTGGTATGGTTGTTGTGGAGGCAATGACCTCATCTCTACAATGGGGAGGGTAGGAGTTGGGGATGGGAAGGAAGTAGTGCTCTTGGTGGGTGTTAAGGGAGTTGACACTGCTCAGTTTTAAGAGAGTCTTGTCCTGTTCTCTTGGCGCTACAGCAGAGAAAGTGGTTCGCCTGCTAAGTCAGTGATGTTCCTTTTCAGGCAGGAGCATGGACACTATTTTTTGTCTGTCATTACAAGTAGCTCTTTGCTAAGTGGTAACATGGATGCAACAAAAGCAGCCAATAGAATTTTAATTTTATCAGTTGTGTGCCGAGCAAATAAGTATTTTGTTGTTTTGCCTCAACGTTTTTCTACAAAAATGGAAGGCAATTTTTTCCCCAGGTGGACTTTTTCCCTGTGAAAATGGCATTTTTTCAGAGCATTAATGACTTGGGGGGCACTGAAAAAGAGGTTCACAGCCTCGCTGGAGAAGCTCACTTCAGTGCAGATAAGAATCTTAAAGTTTACAGCCAAGATTCAAAAACATGTGCCTAAAGTTAGACTCTGAAATTCTTATTCAGGTGACTAAATCAGTGACCCGATTTTCCCTTTAGGACTGCACATCAGCTGGTGCTCATTCCTCAAGCAATGGGCAAGGTGATGCAGCACCAGAGACTCATAAACTCATAGACTCATATACTTTAAGATAAGAAGGGTCCATCGTGATCATCTAGTCTAACCTTCTGCACATTGCAGGCCACAGAACCTTGCCCACCCACTCCTGTAATAGACCCCTAACTTCTGCTTGAGTTACTGAATCATGAGTTACAAATCATGGTTTAAAGAGTTCAAGTTAATGGGATTGAGGTTCCTATCACTTGGGAACTTTTGAAAATGTTTCCCAATAATGGGACTGGAGGAAGACCTACAGAGAGTCAGTATAGAGTGGTCATTTTGAACTGCATCATTGGCAATTTTCTGGTCAGACAGCTGATGAATATGACCGCTGGAGGATCTCTGCAGTATAAGAGGAATACTCAGGTGGCATAGAGCTAATGTAAAGGCTCCCACATCACCCCCACCTGCTGCCTGTGAAGGGGTGTGACAGGTCACACGTATATTGGATTCCTAGCTGTGGTTTTGCTTTGGTGGCCAGTGTAAACTGAAGCAGCCCAAAGGCCATTTTAACCTGTCACAGGGGGCCAGCCCCACACCTCAGTATTCCCTGGACTCAGAGAATTCAAAGGCGCACTTTTGAAACACATACACATCTCCATGATTGAGTCCACGTGCAAGTCAACCAGACTCCAGGATCTGGCCTGTAGCAATGTCTCTTGACTAGAATTCAATCGCTGAAGCAATTGTCCACTACAGGTGCATGTGACTGTGTGTACATTTGTGGGTATAAAAATTACTCTCTTTCCTGATCTGAACCAGTGGGTGGTCACTAATGTTTAGAACAAAATCAATATGTAAAAAAAAAACAGTTTATAAAAGAAAGAATGACAATGAATAGGTCACTCACTCAAACAGGAAGTTAGCATCATTACAAGGCTCAGAAGAGGGTTTTAATTTAGAGTCTAAATACCATGGTGATTGGGAGCTGCACAGAAAAATTAGATAACATTAAATTACTTTAGACAGACAAAACGTATAGGTCATATCAAGGAAGTCAACTACAATAGACCGTATCAAATGTTCTATGCCACTCAAAAGTATACAAAAGAAAACAAAAACAAGCTGCCAGCCAAAATTACCAATGTAGTCCCATTTAACAAAACAAAACAAAAAAATCAATATTACAATAGGATGTTAGTAATGAAAGAAAAAACACAGTTGTATCTCAGTAAAGATTAAATATTACAAGATTTTAAATGGAGAAACACAGTCATTTTAGACAAGCAAATATGACCACAGCAATAATGGGGGCCAAGTGATAGTTTAGAATAAGTGCCTGCAGCTTCCAGCAAAGCCAACGGGAACAACAAATATGCATCTCAGAGCAAAATTTGGCTGTAGGACTTGAACATGAATAATTGTGGCAGAGAGAGACAGAATGTCTCAGAAATAAAAGACTTACTCATTAGAAATCCATCTAGCCAAAACCATGGGGGAGATCCTTAAGGAAAATCTCTATCAGTCTTTATTTTCAAGAATCTTGAATCAGTCTTGCAATTTTTTAAAGCACTGAAGCTATTTATTAATAATGATATTTTGCGCTTTTATCCAGAAATTCACAGTACTTCATTAAGTAAGTCTCACAGTGACCCACACCCTGCTCCCATTGACATCAATGGTACAACTCCATTTAACTTTAATGGTGCAGGATCAGGCCTACTGTGTGATAGTAGGTATTCTTATACCTTCTTTCAAGCAGGGAAATGGTAGCATAGAAATGTCAAAGTGACAAACTCATGCAATGAGTCAGCGGCAGAGCTGGGAATAAAATCCAAGAGTCCTGACTCCTGGTTTTCTGCTTTACCCATCAGCCCATCTTGCCTCCCAAATGTTAGCATAATTAAACAATATAAGAATTAGAGAAAAATGATGAACTTTTCGCTTGCATCTGAAGAAGTGAGGTTCTTACCCACGAAAGCTTATGCTCCCTATACTTCTGTTAGTCTTAAAGGTGCCACAGGACCCTCTGTTGCTTTTTACAGACTCAGACTAACACGGCTACCCCTCTGATACTTTTCGTTTTGGATATTCTTATAATCAAACATGTATTGAAAAGAAAAGACGGTAACTGTTGTATATTCCTTAGAATTCTAGCCTTTTCCACAATGCCAACAAAATAGGTATTTAGGTGGAAATTTACCTGCAGCTTACAAAGTTCTAATGCTCCTTCACTTTTCAATATCACGATCTCAATAGCAAAAGGCTTAGTGAACAATTAGTGCTTTATAAATGATGAAAGAACTATACACAAATGTAATAAATTGGACTGGAGACCTAGAATAGATATTCAGAACCATATGAGAACAAGGTAGAAATTAGTAGGTTAAATATCAGAGGGGTAGCCGTGATAGTCTGGATCTGTAAAAAGCAACAGAGAGTCCTGTGTCACCTTTAAGACTAACAGATGTATTGGAGCATAAGCTTTCGTGGGTGAAAACCCACTTCGTCAGACGCATGTAATGGAAATATCCAGAGGCAGGTATAAATATGCAGGCAAGAATCAGTCTGGAGATAATGAGGCTAGTTCAGTCAGGGAGGGTGAGGTCCTCTGCTAGCAG